>NC_084993.1:3262790-3562790 GCF_963691925.1 Scomber scombrus | reverse complement strand
TTTTTTAAGGTTTTTTTTATTCCGTCTGTTGTCTCTCTGCACTTTGATTTTATCAATAAAAGACAAAAAAATTCACTAAAATGAACTTTAATTTATCAAACTCAGGTATATTATCTCTTCTACATGATGTTACTTTTATTTTACTGCTATTGTTTTTATTGCTTTTGTACTTACCTATTATTTATTGTTCTTTATTATTTTATTATTTACACTCTTTGCTGCTACAATACTGTAAATTTCCCAACTAATAAAGGGACTACTAAAGGAATATCTTATCTTAATTTTCTCTCTCTCTCTCCTGCAGATAAACCACACAACCCCATGGTTAACGCTGGTGCTATCGTCTGCACCTCCCTCATTAAGGTAAACTGCATTTTACACTCACACACACACACAAAGTCTTCGATTATTGAGCTGATTTTATTTGGGAAACTGTGACGCTCTAATATAAAAGACCAAATTGGGCCACAAGCAGTAAAATATATTATTAATTGTTGTGTGAAGTGTGTTTTCATGTCAGCAGAGGAAGATTTCTGATATGTTTTTGTATGTATTTATACAATTATATTACTTTTATGTGGAGAATCTGAAGTTTTTATCAATAAAACTGTCTGGAGAACGTGTTTCTGCCAGATTACTGCATACAGGAAGAGGGGGGGGGATTAAGGTTATACATAATCATGCTGAAAGGGGATTTGGTTGAAAGCAGCATCACTCAGACATCCTGCACACACACACACACAGAAAGAGAGAGTGGGTGGAGGTCAGCTCAGCCACATTAACAGCTTTAATAATCAAGGGGAAACCGTTCTGCTCTGTTACCTGAGAGCTTCATCACTCTCCTCCTCCTCCTCCTCTTTTGACCTCCCCTCTGTTAGAAACACAAGAGCACCACCTGCTGAGTTAAGACCCAAATTAAAACAGCAGGGAAAAACTGGACCTGTCCGCGTCCTCGAGAGGCCAAGCGGAGATTTAACAGGAGAAGCAGTTTAATTACAATATCACAATATCTCTCTGCTCATTGTTAGCTCACCTGTGGAGCTTTTATCCTATAAAATAATAGTTTCTAACACGTAGAAATGTTTTAAAAAAGCCTTTTTATAAGCAGATCTGAATCTTAAATGAAATATTGGTTTTATTGAAGCTTCTCAAACAGTTTCTACTCATTAATCTCTTATTAAACAGGACTTATCAACTGTAGAGAGCTGCCAGGTAAAGCTTGAGATTATTAACAGAAACTCAACAGTGGTAAAAGTACTAAAATCTGTCTCAGATCAACCAGCAAATACTTCTAAGTGGCTGTTATAGAGAATAAATAATAATAATGAGTTTATGAAGCTGTTTGTAAGAGCAGCAAATAAAGAGTTTACTACATAATCCTCAAATCTCCCAATATAACGCACATAGAGTATTTATTTTAATCCCAAATGGGGGGAATTAAAGTTCAAATAAACTTCATATTCTCAAAAATCTAGAAAAAATTTAGAAATAAGAGTTAAATCTGAAAGCAAGGCACAAAGTTTAGTTTAGTCTGGTTTATTTTGGTTAATAAACTCAAATACACATGTTTAAATAAAGTAAATAATCATACATCCTTATTTTGTTTATCTCCTTTTAGAAAAGGTAACAGTAACAAACCAAAAGGGGAAAAAATAAGTAAATGAATGGATAATTATTACAGATTTGACTGTATTTGCTTACATTAGTCTTTTAAATAGATCCCAATGTACATAACAAACATTTATAATAATAGGCTATATATATAACATACATATAATAATAAAATGAAAATATATACATATATATGCATGGTTATATATCCGCAATGTTCTTATAAATAAAGTAATCCATTACAGAATTCTTACTTAAACTTAATATTTAGCAGCTCAAAAAAAAGTTAATTTTGCCTCCAGTTGTTTTAAATAGACAATAACAATCTGTGTTTACCGCCTCCTCTCTGTTTTATAAGATGAGTCAATGCTTAAAATATTAAAATAAAACTAGTTAAACCATTTATACAAACTTGGGCTTTAACCCTTACATACTGTACATGTTCACAGTTATTAATAAATTGCTAATTAATCTTTAATGAAGCTTTCAGAGAGCAGAGAGAGTTTATTATTTTGATTTTTACACTTTACACTGGGCCATATATATATATACAAAGGAGAACATAATAGTGTCAGTGAATTATATTAAATGTGAATAAACAGTATTTGTGAACAAAACTGTGTATCAGCTGCACAAAAACATGTTTAGAAAGTTGAAATATTTCCATTTTTTGTATATTGAGGATCACATTAATATAAATCATCACATTTATGGCTAAAAAAGGTTTTATGGTGATTTTTCTTCTCTTAAATGAAAAAGATGGGTCAAATTAGACTTTGAACAATATGTAAGGGTTAAATACAAACACCAAAGAAATTAATTGTTTTTCTTTTTCTTTTAATTACGCAATATGTGTTTTACTCCTTTTTTTCTCACTTGACACCAGCTGTTCATGTCCAGATGAGCAGATGAATCATTTACTGTCTTCTGTTGTGTTCACATCATATGAGAGTGATGGTATTACATTTAAAAATACAAAAAATGCAGATATATTCTTCATTATTTTAATTTAATAAGCAATGAGAAATATTTTTCCTCTTGCAGCCGATCATTCCCAGATGATATGAAACAAACAATCCCACCTTTGTTTCTGCTGATATTTCTGTATTTACACATTTATCAGACACTCTGTGCATGCTTCCTCTTCCTCCTCTTCCTCTTCCTCTTCTACAGTTCAGATACACTCATGTGCAATGTTCCTTTCTTCAAGGCTCGTTGTGGTTTTATGTGTTGTTGCATATTTTACAGCATTAGGATCTTATGAGGGAATTATGACCACTGCAACAGGTCAATGACGTTGGTAATTTTCCCCTTTTTTAAATTAATTTTATTTATTTATTTATTTTTACTCTCCCTTCTTTTTTTGGTCTGGATTTGTGACAAAGCTTTTAGCCTTCACATGGCTGTTTTATTAATGTTGTTTTCTATACTTTTCAATTGCATCCCTCCTTCTTCTACTTCTCCAACTGTTTATATATACGTCTGGATTATAAACAGCACAGCTCTGCCTCAACTCAAACTACTGGTTTTTATATCATGTTAAAATCACTTCATTCTTATTTTATAAAACCCTCAGTTAGTTTATCTTCAGCCATCTGTTTGAGTTTGTTCTCATCAACTTCGGACAGAAAATGACTTTAAAATACCTGAAAATGATGCGCTCACACTGCAAGCTACATGCTAACAAGTCTGTCCACTAACAGGAGTTTGATGATCAACATATTATTATCGTTTTAAATAAAACATTATGTACATTTTGAGCAAATGTTCACAAAAACAACCAAAATTAGTTGTTCAATTAGTCAATTTTAATAAATAATAATAATAAACTTGTCATGTAAGGGATGTAACTCAAAGTGCTTTACAAAGAAAATTAAATTTAAAAAAAAAAAAACACAATACAATAAAATAACAGCAAATAAACACAAATTTAAAAAAAAATACAATACAATTTTAAAAAAACAGCAAATAAAATTATAAAATACATTTAGTCAAATTAAATTAAAATGACTAATTAAAAGCATTATTTATATATAAATAAATAAATATTGATTTTATATGATTTAAACATGTTAATATCAAAATATATTCTTTAAATATGATATATTAATTTTAAATATAATGCCATATTTATTTTGCGCTTTTTCTGTTTATAATGATTTTTTATGTCTGTATATACGGAGGTTGAAAGGTGTCCAAACATTTATTTTTTTACTATATTTTTTTATTATATTTTTTTCTCCATTGTAACTTCACTAAAACAATCAAATTATATCACAGCAGTGGTGAAAAAAAACCCTGATTATTATTATTAACAGAAGAGATGCTGACTTAATAATTGGACTTCCTCTCAAGTTGTAGAGATGGATTATTACTAATTTTCAAAGATGCACAGATTAGTTTTGCAGCATCACTTTATGATGAATTCAGTGATTAATTTAAAGGTAGATTCATGAAATCCTTCATAGTAGCAAATGTCACAAACAAAATTAAAAGTTACAGAGTTTAAACCTCAGGTAAAATACTCTTGAGCTTGAAATAAAGTATTATAGTAGTGTAGTGTATGTTGAGCTGCCTTTAATCCAACATGATGAGTAAATCAGCTGTTTTATTTGTCTTTTTGTTGTTGTTGTTGTTGTTGTTTATGTGGCTCGCAGTGTGAATCTTCCTTCCCAGCGACACACACACACCTTTATAGACTCACAGAGATCCGATTTTAGCACATTTTCCCTCCTGTAGTCGCCTCGATGAGAGAAGCCAAAGATTAAACATTTTTCTTTCTCTCTCTTTTATATATATTTTTTAAAAAGAAAACCAGAAACCTCCTGAGTGAATTAACTTGTTTTTTTTTATATTTCATCTCCTCCTTCATCTCCAGCTAGTCTCCCACCTCCTAATCTTAATTCATCTGATGTCATGACTTGAATGGCCGTTTTTGTTTTTTTTGTGTTTTTTTTAATTGGTCACGTTAACTTTGACGATGAGCTGTGTCCACTTTTAATTTGAAAAGCTGTAGTGATGTAAAACTCACACTGTTTTTTTTCCTAGTTTTAATATCATCATGTAGAGTTTTGGATCGTAGTGCTAATGTCATGACATGGGTAACTTTTAGTGTCAGTTTGGTGTATTTTAGTTTAGTTTAATTTATCTTTTTATTTAATTGTATTTATTTATTTATGTTGATTGTTGTGTTTGTGTTGCAGCAAGGAGCAAGCAACGCCGAAAAGTTTGATTATGTGAGTATCAGACGTTGTTTTTGGATAATTTAATGTTCTTTTAAAGTCAAGTTCATTCATAAATGTATTAATTAATGTCACAAAAATGCATAAATTGACTCATTTAAATGTCTTGTTTTGTCCAACTGGTTGAAAAACACCAAAATATTGACTTTATAATCATAAAAGAAGAAATCACAACCAGTTAATTTATTGTAGTTTTTTAGTTTAAAAGTGACTTAAATTCAATCTACAACTGTATAACTTCTATAAAAGGGACGTCAAACTCATTTTCATTCAAGGGCCACATACAGACTCATTTGATCTGATGTGGGTCGGATTATTAAAAAGATGGAAGGAAGGAGGGAAAAGAAGGAGGAGAAGGAAGATAAGACAGTAAGGAAAAATGTAAGGAAGAAAGGGAGGAAGGAAGGGCAGATGGAAAAAAGGAAGGAAAAGAAGACAGGAAGGAAGGATGGAAAGAAGGCAGAAAGGACAGATCGAAGGGAGAGAAGACAAAAAGGAAGGAAAAGAAGACAGTAAGGAAAGATGGAAGAAGGATGAAAGGGAGAAAGGACAGACAGAAGGAAGGACAGAAGGATGAGAAGACAATAAGGAAGGAAAAGAAGACAGGAAGGAAAGGATCTGGCCCACGGGCCTCATGTTTGACCCCCCTGCTCTATAACTATCTTTTCTGTTGATCAGCTGATCAATAAACTGACTTAGTTTATCTTCTATAAATGTTATTTAAATATAATCAAAGTTTAAAGTGAAGACTTTAGCTCAATAACAGTATATATAGTTTTACTTCTCTAATAAACATCGTCTTTCTTTAGATCTTCAGTCTGGATGCTGAAAAAACTTCCCCGCAAAAAATTCCCAAAATAGGGAAAAAGTGAGTCAGAATCTGTTAGAGAACAAACCAAAACAGCAAAATGACCTCATGGAAAAACAAGATGACAGAAATATAGGAAGCAAAGTAGAAGAAAATAGAAGAAAATTTAAAAAAAGTAGAAGAAAATGTTACCATACCATAAATTCTGAAAAAGTCTTTAATGTGACTAAAACTGCAACGATTAATCAGTTAGTTATCAATTATTAAACCTTCAATCGATTGTTTTCAGTCATTTATTTAAATAATAAATGAGAATATTTTCTGGTTTCTTCAGAGTTTTTTAACAGTAAACTGAATATTTTTGAGTTGAGGACAAAACGAGACATTTAAGGACTTTGAGAAACAGTTTAATGGATCAAACAGCTGATCGATTAATTAATAAAAATAATCATTAACTGACTGAATCTCTTCCTCTAAATCTCGTCTGCAGGTCATGAACTTCATGAACAAACTGGCAGGAAACGAATACGTCGGCTTCAGTAACGCAACGTGAGTCCAACAAACACAAAAAAACACATCAACACACGTTTGAATTCATATTAACTTTTATTAAAGTGAATATTTGAACCAGTTTAAGGTCTGAAAGGTTCTATGAGGTGAATTTTAGCTGCAACACCGGAGAGAAAATCCTCAGTTTTATGTAACCTGTGCTGAGTCGTGATGTTTTTAAAGCACAAACCCCCCCCCCTCTCTCTGTGTGTCCCAGTTTCCAGTCGGAGCGCGAGTCTGGAGACAGAAACTTTGCCATCGGCTACTACCTGAAGGAGAAGAAGGTGAGGTCAAAGGTTGTTTACAGCTGAAGGGCTGAGCAGGAAGTTAATTTAATCTGAAAACTAAAAAAACTAAATTTTAAAAAAAACCTTCTTTTAGTAGATTTTTACATATTTTAATACATCTGCAACCTTATTTATCACATAAATTGTCACATTTATCATTTATTTCTACTTTATTCGCTCCACAGTTTTAACTATTTGCTCTATTTTGGTTTATGGGTCAGTGATAAATAAGAGTCGGCAAGATGATCAATTAAAAAATATGTTAAAAACTAGTTTTAAAAGCAGCATCAGGTTTGTTAATATGTACATTTTGTATTTTTGTTGGTTTTATATCATTTGAAATGACATTTGCACCATTTTTTACCAAAAGTAAGACTGAATGCTCCTAAAAAATGTCAAATGGTGTAACCATAAAGAATGATTCACCAGATGAAATGTAATATTTAGAACAATTGTATTCCATTACCTTTATTTAATATAAAAAGTTATAATGTAAGATCATGCCAAACTAGTTGATATGGTGTTTTATTGAGAATTTTGTGTTTTTAAAGCAAGTTTAAAGTTCTTATGGTTTCACCACTTAGACATTTTTGCCATAATCCTCTAATATATTCTCTCAAAATGGATTAAAAGCAGAAATTTGATGCTGGGTCCACAAAAAAAGAATGTGTGCAAGTTATTCATACGTTTATTTTCACATTTTAACACCTTTAAATTGAACTAAACCACATGGACACACAAAAAACATCATTGACCCAAATATTTCCTTCTTAAATATTGTAGTAATGAGACACTTTTAGATCTGATGTATTCTTCTAAAGTGATTAAAAGTGAATCTTTAGTGTTGAAGTGAAGCAGCAGATGTGTTGACGGTGTTTTTGTGGTTGTTAGTGTTTTCCAGAGGGGACGGACATGACCTCCATCTTGGATTTCTACTTCCAGGTAAAAGAAACTTCATCAAATCTTTAACGTCCATCTTCATAAATCAAATATCATCTAATTGCGTCTATTTCTAATTCCTTCCCTGTCAGTTGTGCTCCATCGAGGTGACCTGTGAGAGCGCCAGCGTCATGGCGGCCACTCTGGCCAACGGCGGCTTTTGTCCAATCACAGGCGAGCGCGTGCTGAACCCTGAGGCGGTGCGAAACACTCTGAGTCTCATGCATTCCTGCGGCATGTACGACTTCTCCGGACAGTTCGCTTTCCACGTCAGTATCTCACCACCATCATCATCATCATCATCGTCATCATCATATTTAGAGTCACATGTTGGTTTAGAAGCTTTTTAAACGACTCGTCATCGTTTTCCTCGTCTTCAGGTCGGTCTGCCGGCGAAATCTGGCGTCGCCGGCGGTATTCTGCTGGTCGTTCCCAACGTGATGGGAATCATGTGTTGGTCTCCTCCACTCGACAAGCTGGGAAACAGCGTCAGAGGCATCCAGTTCTGCACGGTAACATAACATGGATGGATGGATGGATGGATGGATGGATGGATGGATAGATATATGGGAAATTCAGGTTTCAAGCAGCTCAATATAAGCATGAAAGTAATAAAGCAACAAACAGACAATAAAAAGACGAGAGGTGAGTAAATAAAACCAATAGCAACTATAGGTAATGTCTAAAAGTAAATAAATATACTAAAATCTGTTATAAAACACATGAAGTGCAAGTAAAGTTGTCTTTAAAACACCAGAAAAAAAGAAAAAGTGTTTGTTACATTTTCCTGAAGTCCAAGATGACGTCATTAAATCACTTATTTTATCAATGTAACTGATTAGATGTTAAACTGAGTGCCGAGTACACAGGCTTTTAGGTGATTTTATATAACTTTTTCTGACACTTTTTTGCACTCTGAGTATTTTATTAGTGTATATTACATGTATTTTTTATTTTATTAGTACAATTTCAAGGTATTTCAATAAATATTGTTGTCTTTTTTCTAGTTACAGACTATCTATCTATCTCTCTATATCTCTATCTAGCTGTATAAATGGCATCAAACCCTCACAACTTATGAGCTTGAACTGACATTTTTACTTTAAAATACTCAGATTACCGAAAATAGTAGCTGATTATTCTTCTTTTTTAACAACTTACTGATTATTGCAGCTCTTCACAAACTTTAATAAAAACTTGGTGTCCATTTAATTGGAGCAGAAAATACTCAGTTTATCATTTTCCATCCTTTAATTAGTTTTATTATGTGTCTGGACTCATTTATAACATGATGAGTTTATTAAAGAGTCAAACCTCCAGACAGCCTGATGGTCAAAGAGTTTCTGGTTGATAGTTTACTTTTTGTGTAAATGGTGTAAAAAATAATCATCTTTCATGAGGAACTGAAGCCGTGTAACTGAAGCGTATCTTCTCCTTTTTTTTTTTTCAGGACCTCGTTTCTCTCTGCAACTTCCACAACTACGATAACATGCGGCACTTCGCCAAGAAACTGGATCCTCGCAGGGAGGGAGGAGACCAGAGGGTGAGTCCCGCTTCCTCCAAAAACGGTCTGTCACATGATTTATGACTCAGAAACCTGCAGAGAAGGAAATGAGAGTTTCTGCAGCTTCACCACGTTCAGTTTGAGACATTTTAACATTACATAGAATGTAATTTAACACCTGCTTCACTGTCAAAGTAAGAAACATTAAAAAAACATTAAATGTCAGTTTATATACATTTATTTCACATTTGTATCATTACTTCCTGCAAGATTAGAACAATTAATTCCCATTATTATAAGTTAATTAGTCATTAATCATGATCTTGATGAAGAGACACAGCAGAGAAATTAAAATATAACTCGTTTACTTCAGATCAGAGGTAAGAAACAATAAAATGTGGGATTTTCCAGCCAGGTATTTACTAAAATTACTTATTTCTTTTATTATTATTTCTCACATCACTGCCTGGTGGGCTAGAAATAACATTTAAGACCTTTTTAAATACCTTTTTTTATTAATTTTATGAACCTAAATCAAAGCTTTTTAAGATCTACAGATATCTGCAGGTCTTGAAAAGCCCTTAAAGGTAATTAAAGTCTTAAATTTCATGCACATAAGTCTAGAATATTGTCTCTTTCTTGCTGTAGTCAGTAAGTTATGAGCAGTTTTTTTGGATGCTTTTTACTTTCTTTAAACTACAAATGAATTTAATCATGTTTTAATTGAGTACTCAATCCATTAATCTGCTGCCACTTACCTTGGTTCAGCTTAATTGATTAATTAAATTACCTCTACAGGAATTATGACTATATTCAGCTGGGACATGAAGGATAAATGAATGTAGGATTTCGTCTCCCTCCTTTTTCTTCTTGTCATCCATTAAACAGAATGATGGTTTAAAAAAAAAAAAAGAAAAAAATCTGCAGATGTCAACCTGCTCTACTCACTTATTTATTTATTTTTGCTGTCTGTGGTTTATTTTTAGTCTGAAACGTCACATAAACACGCAGTGAAACATTTTTCAGACAGTCTGCGTCACATCCGGCCTCAGCGTGTCCTCAGAGGCTCGATGATGATGCATGACCTTGTCTGCAAGGAGATGAATCAACGGCGCCCTCTGCTGGAGAAACACTGAATAACCATAAATATTCACTCATTAGCAGGAGAGCTTTTTTATGACTCCTGTCAGCCGTCTTCTTCATGAATCAGAGTCTAATAGCTTGTTGTTGTGTTTCAGGTGAAGTCGGTGATCAATCTGCTGTTTGCTGCTTATACAGGAGACGTCTCAGCGCTGAGGAGGTACACGCTATTTATTCTCTATTATTAGTCTTTGTCTATGAAACCCCCACAAAAAGGATAAGATCTACTCACCTGATGAGAAATGTTATTTACACACATCATTTACTTTACATTTACTTTTTGCATTCTTAGCATTTTATTAGTATATAATACGTATATTTTTTGTTTTATTAGGACAATTTTGGGGTATTTTAGTATTTAATTGAGTTTTTTTCCCTGTTTTGTCGTCCAGGTTTGCGTTGTCCTCCATGGACATGGAGCAGAGAGACTACGACTCCAGGACAGCGCTGCATGTGGCGGCTGCTGAAGGTAAAAAATACAGAGAAGGAGATTTAATTGATTTGACATCAGTGATCAGTGTGTTTGTCTGTTGTGGAGCTGATCTGATCTGATCTGATCTGATCTGATCTGATCTGATCTGATCTGATGTGATCTGATGTGTTTCAGGTCACACTGAGGTGGTTCGCTTCCTGCTGGAGGCCTGTAAAGTCAACCCGGTTCCCAAAGACAGGTGACCTTAAAGAGTCTGAATTTAAACTCCTAAATCAGATCAAAGTGAAATGTGTTGTTATATGTGATGGTGCAGATAGAATAGATGTCTTCTTCTCTAACACACATCATTTCATTGATTTGCATCCTTGTTTCCACTATAACCAATGCAGAGCTGCAGCTAGTGATTAGTTTTTATTCTTTTCTTTATCAAATGTCAGAAAGTAGTTCACAGTGACGTCTGATATTCAGTTTACAATCATATAAGACAGAAAAGCTTCAAATCTTCACATTTGAGAAGCTACAACAAGCAAATGTGTAGTGTTTTCACTTTAAATATGAATTTTCTGGTCACTGACTAATCGCTGCAGCTCTAAACCAACGTTAATCTACTGAAGACACAAAACATTTCATCCAATGCAGGTTCAGTTTTACGATGCTGTTAATAATCACCTTGTTATTTATCAGTGAACATTAATCTCACACAGGTAGAAAGATGTACTGACTATTAAAAATATCTCCTTTATATGTGCTTTCAATGCATTTAAAAGTAGATGATCAGCTTCTATTGTGCTTCAGCAGTCTGAGTTAGTCATATCAAGTGATATCTGACACATTTACAGTCTTTTTAGCGTCAGATTCTGTCTTAGTGTTTCCCTGTTGACCTGTGGTGGAAGTATAGTAACAAAAAGACTAGCACTAAAAACACTGTAACGTTGAAACATAGAAGATGAAGATTTGACTCATTTTGGACGACTGAAGCTTCATATTAGCTTCAGATTAAACTTTTAAATTCACTGAAGGGATCTTCTAATGGTCAGTATGAACAGGAGGAATGATTACAGCAAGAAAAACACACTTTAATGTTCATTTGAGCTCCTGACCGTTGGTTTAACCCTTTACATACTGTTCATACTGTATTCTGACTCATAATTATAATTGACATTGATAAATTCTTTATCAGTCATTAATACATGTTTGATTAATTCTTAATGAAGCTGTCAGAGAGCAAACAGTGTATTCTAGTTATTTATGTATTAAAAACACTATTTTATGGTCCAGGAGCACATGTTATAGAATATGATGAATATAACAGATGTTTTTTAAAACTTTGTACATTTGAATATACAAAAATCAGTATCAGCTGCACAAAAATATAAATTTTAAATATGCATTTTATCTCAATTTTTGTGAACTGTGGGTCACATTAGTAAAAGTCCAGCTAAATTAAATGTGTATGTGATATTTTTACAGCTCTCAAATGTAAAAAATGGGTCAAATTTGACACATTTGGAAAACTGTGAAGCCACCCTTTAACCCCAGTGAGTGTTTTTCTGTGTTTTCTGCAGGTGGGGCAACACACCGATGGACGAGGCGGTCCACTTCGGCCACCACGACGTCGTCACAATCCTCCGCGACTACCACACTCAGTACAGTCCTCAGGAGACACCCGACGACAAGCAGAGCGCTGAGAAGAACCTGGACGGTTTGCTCTGATGAGGGGAAAAAAGAACAACTTCAGATAATGAGCCTGATGGTGTGAATGAAAGTGAAACCGCTCCTCTCCTCTCCTCCCACCTCCCTACGTTAAATCATGGATGGGACGCACCGAGGCGGGGAAACAGAAAACAGAGAAAGAGTTCCCCTCTTAAACTGTCCGATGGGAAGAAATGTAACAGAAAACATGTGAGATCAGGTCAGAAGTCACTAAAATCAGCTCAGACAATAAACTGTACAGTAGATTTAATCCGTTAAAACAACTTCAGATGAAAGGAAGCGGCGTCCCTTCATCATGTTACTAGGTGTTGTTTTTTTTGTATATTATCGTATGAACTTTGAGCAAAAGCTGGGGGATGGGGAAACATTTTCATTTTTATTACTATTATTATTATTATTATCATCGCTCCTTCTGTATTTTAGCTTTTTTTCCCCGTCGTCGCTGCGGCCGCTGAAATCGAGGGGCGACGTCATTTTTTTTAAATCGCAAAAAAACAAGAAGCAGCAGGTGTTAAAAAAAGTAAAAAATAAACCTTCACTTCATCGTCATCATCACAACGTGGTGGAATGTATCGCCCCTCCCTCTCCTCCTCCCCCCCAAAAAAATACACTTTAATGTGTGTGTGTGTGAACCTCGATATATTTATTTATCTATTTAAGATAAAGTGTACATTCATGTAGTGTGTGTGTGTGTGTGTGTGTGTGTGTGTATATTAACACAGAGGACGCGTTTAGTGTAAATACGTACAGGTGTAGAGTCGTAGTTTCTGTAGTGGGATCAGTGTGTGTGTGTGTCTGTGAAGTTAGATTTCACCGATACACTCCGAAAAAAAACTGTCAGTATTTAATCTTTAAATATGACACAAATAAGATGAAATTTACATCTTTTTGTTACCTTGTTTAAAAACGTTTAAAAGGTGACGCTTTTAATTTTTGCTTTCTAATATTTCCCCCCCCCCCCCCTAAATGGAGATTTTATTTTTCACTGTTTTATTGTATTATTTGCTATTTATTTTGTTTTTTTAATAAGTTTTTAAAAAATTGTAAGCAAGTCAGCCAAAGTTGAGGTTGTTTTCTGTGTTTCTACATATCAGATGTGACACTGCCAGCGCTGACAGCACAGAGACTTCACTGCTGTCAAGATCGACGACTTTTTAAACGCACAATATGTCATTTTTTCTGCCGCAGTTAAAAAACTAATACAGAAGGCGACGCAAAATAGTGCAGGGATCGTGGGAGTCGTCATCTTTAGTGTTAAAAACCAGCTTCGAGATCTCATTCACTCCAGAACAAACTGACCACGTGATTAAAAACAGTAAAAACATTGAATATCTACGTTTTCCTGACAGTCAAACACTAAACAAAAGATGCAAGTAGCACCGGATCATGGGTTAAATTCATTGTTTTTAAGCAGGAGACGAATTATCCACAGAGATCCTCTACTCCAAAAAAACCAGACCTACAATCATTTAAAACAACCCGAAAAGCAATCAATAATTCAGTTTCACGTTAAATATCTGTGTTTTTCTAACAGAGGACGTCCATAGTTTTATTTTAATGAGTCGTCTTCATTGTTAAAAATCTGCATTTTTCTTATGCTATTTTCCAGACAGAGGACGTCCAGTGTTTTGTTTTAATGAGAGACTGTCAAAATCTCCCTTCATCAGTCTTTATCCATTATCAACACAAACCATTTAAACAAGTTAAATGTGTGCTCACCTCGTAACGTTTCCTATAACGACAGAAACAAACCAGTTGTAGTATATTTGGTTCTTACAACAGTTATCATCAATCAGAAAGTCGCCTCTATTCAACCAGTTAACCTGCTTTGTCACAATATTCACACTAAATGTTCGGTTTGTGGCTAAATGTTTAGTTGTGCAGTTTGGATACTGCAACAACATTCAAGGTTTCCTCTCAAACAAGCAAACATTTAAGACACAAAGGACCAGATGAATATATACTGTATTGAACATTCATTTAAAGGTAATTCAAGGTACCACTTTCAGCTAAAGTCGTCCGGTTAAAAGATAAAAAAGTGCAACCTCGGATCTAAAATGCGACTCAACAAAATACATAATGGGTCTCGTCTTGTTGGTTTTAGACATTTAAATGCAGAGAAGTTACATGTTGGGCCTTTAAGGTTCTCTTAAGCTTTTTATGTTATGTTTGTTTTTTTAGATTTAAAGTTAAAGACATCTCAGCTCACAGATTTAAAGCTCGTAACACCCGAAAATAACTCGTGTCAAAGGAATCACACTTAATTATAGGACAGATTTTGTCATCTTTTAATTTAAATTTCAATATAACAAACTTTAAAGCTTTTCTTACAGCAGCTAAACCTTAAATTTAAACTTCTGGCTTTATTTTAATGTCATATGACATGTTTGAGCTTTTTTAAGTGCAATTCATTTGACGCTTTTAACCCTAAAAATCTGTGAGGATCAAAAAGCTTTCAGCCACTTCTCAGTAAACGTGTTGTAATGTATCACATGAAATATGAAGGTTTGTATGTGTGAGGACTCAGGAAGGTTTTAGACTATTAAAAAACAAAAAAAACCTAAACTGGATGAGCTTTATAACACAAGTTTTTATATTTGTCACACACTCTGAAAGTTGGGTTTTTGTGTGTTTGTAGCGTGTCGGAGGTTTGGATGTTAAAAATTCACGTTTAGTTAAAATTTTAGAGCGAACATTTCTCCGCCTTCAGGTCGAGATCAGTTCAGTTTTTAAGGGTTCAAGCTTAAAAAGGGTTTAACTTGACTTTGTGTGCTGGTTTTATTCTTGATTTTCTTCAGACATCGTCAGATGGCCACGAATATTAACGCAATCAGCCAGATGGGGTTGCCATGACAACCAACTTTACGTTTTGGGCCTATAACGTGTATAAATAAACCCCAAAAGGCTGATTTATGGTCGGTCGCCCAAGTTTCACCCAACAGTTAAAATTAAAGAGTAAAGTGTTGTCTCCATATTAATCAAAAGCGCTATCCTTAATTTTAAGCAAGGACATAAACAAGTTAGCTAGAGTTTAGAAAGAAGTTCAGTGATAACTACCTACAAAAATCACCATGGCGACTTTCGGTTACACTACCCAATCATATTATTGCACGAATAAATACGACGGTGTCCATGGCAACGAAATCCCAAGTGTACAACATTAGGAAAGGAAAACGTAAAGCGACACTTAAACTATAAAACCAACGAGAATTTATGTCTCATAAGCAACATTTTCTCGTGGATTTTGGGGTTTCAGACGAATCCGAACATTAGTTAGTCACGCTTATTTCAACCTGGTTAGATTTTCCACCTCCTAAACTGTCGGTCTAACTACTACCAAATTTTAGGAGGATCATTACTGGACCAGGGTTATCAAAAGTTGCTTAAATAAAGTTTGTTAATGTCTTAATTAGTTTGATCAACTTCAAAAAGGACCAATCATCGCCACACATGTACCCTGAAAGTCTCATTCAAATCGACCACTAGGGGGCGGTGCAGTTGTTTACATTGTTTAACCACGTGTGTAAAACTAGTTTAAAAATCAGTCAGTAGGGGGCGCCACCAGCTCCAAACACAAGGCACAAATTACGCCATAAATCAGCGAGTTTCATCCAAACATGATGAATATTTTTAAATAAAACTTCTTAGTGTTTGTTGGCTTGAACCCTGAAATCAATGCTTCAACTTTATATTCTTTAATTAAAATAATTTAAAGTATTTTAATTGAAATTTCCCACGAGCACAAAACTCAATATGACGATTAGCAATATAAACTCGATGATTGTACGATTTAAATAAAAATGAGCAATACGGATTAGATAATTCCTATTTTCTCTCTGAGCTGATCCCGACCTGTTAGCGCTGCAGCTCGTCGGTGATTACGAGGCGATTGATTGTTTGTGTTGTTGCAGCTGCGACTCAAACTGTTCTGAATGTAACGTGTTCGGTGTCGTACTGTTTTCCTCTTCATGTATGTTTCTGCTGCCTTCGACACTCGCCGAGTGTCGCACGCAGTTCAGATATTTATTCACAGATGAAAAACATTTAATAAAAGTCGTAAAACTTCACGTGAGTTCTGTGGGTTTTTTGTCCTAATTTTTGTCAAAATCCGGACACTTTGTTACTGTGATTGACTGAATGAGTGAAACATTTTAATAAAACACACTGAATTAAAACAGCCTTTGATCCACTAGTAGAATTATGAATTTTCCTCCAATCAGTATGTAGCAAGATGTGGAAAAGAGGTTGGTTGTTGGCATTTTAATGTCGCCACTTTGTGGTAGAATCAGATATCTCAACATGGATTTGATAAAGGACAACAGCATGAATTAAAAATCACTGACAGCGCCAAAATGTAAGAATATAAAATTTAACGGTGAAATTGTGTATTGGAAAGAAACTTCTTAATAATTTTTAAATGGTGTTAAACCTTTAGGCTATTATAACCACCCACCCAGCACTACAACATTACATCATGCAGGCTGAATTAACAACACAATCCTAGAAATGATATATTTTTGACACCGATTAAGCATCACACTGACAGTTTCGCAATGATTACATTTCTGTTGATCCCTTTCCTGCATTAGTAACTGGATCAAAATTGAAAGTGTCCCACAAGTAGGTAAGTATGTTAATAATTATTAATATCTATTAATTGATTAATCATCACAGGGTCAAAAATCCCCCAAATTCAAGCTTTTTAATTAACATTGAGTTTTAAAATAAAATATAATAAACTTAATTATTATTATTATTATTACTATTTTAGACATTTATCAAAATTAAAAATAAATACAGGTTATTACATCTTCACATTTTTAAAAGCAACAAACAAACCATTAAAGACAAGCTTCAGCAGCAGGACCAGTCTGATAACCAGTAACACCAGCAGCAGTTTTACCTGGAGGGGGGGTGTTACCTAAAGTCATGTGATGCTGGTCACATGACTATCATTATTGATTAAAGCAGCTGTTTGGACTCTTCACGGTAAGTTTGCTTTCTTTCATACTTATTTTACCTTCATCTAAGGTAACTTTGCACTTTGTTTCTTGCTCTTTTATGTTTGTAGTTCATCTTTTTATTAATTATCAGAAACTTTGGAGAACTGTCATGTTAGAAGATACATCTAAATGTAAAATCCATCAATTGATCAACCGGCTGGAAACAAACAATTCCCATCAGACGAGGCTGAAGTTGGCTTCCGATTGAAATTTCGCATAAAAGTCCCATAATGCCTGTAGATGGCGGTATTCAGTCATTTTCAAGCTGATTCATGAACTGAAAAATTGAACAAATACGGGGGATATGAAATGAGAATGATCAGTAGAGTGCAATTGACCAAAGATGTGAGCATTTTAACTGTAGCATATTTTCTTTATTGTCCTTAGGCTACTCATGGTAAACTGCTTTTCAGTCTTATTGCTATTTCTGGCTATTTGCTGTGGCATTATCTGCTCATTATTAAAAAGTCTTAAGAAACTAATACTCCAGAATGACAGGAAATGTCAAAGGATATCATAATCCTGAGTTTTATTCATTTTTACTGTAGTATTTTTATTGGACCTGGTCTAATATGGTCTGGATGGTGAAAAAAGCAGTGAAATCGCCCTTTTTTGCATTTTCAAAAATAGAATAAAGGTTTCACAAATCAGAAACTGTGTTTTAAGTCTCTGGAGTCTCCATGATAATCTAGTCCAGGTGTGACAGTTCTAAGTATAGTTGTTTTTTTGTTTCTTTAACCTAATGCCTTCATACTACTATATGAAATACTAATACTGCGTTCATACACCCATATGAAGTACTAATACTGCGTTCATACAGCCATATGAAGTACTAATACTGCATTCATACAGCCATATGAAGTACTAATACTGCGGTCATACAGTCATATGAAATACTTATACTGCGTTCATACAGCCATATGAAGTACTTATACTGCGTTCATACAGCCATATGAAGTACTAATACTGCATTCATAAAACCATATGAAGTACTTATACTGCATTCATACAGCCATATGAAGTACTAGTACTGCGTTCATACAGCCATATGAAGTACTAATACTGCGTTCATACAGCCATATGAAGTACTAATACTGCGTTCATACAGCCATATGAAGTACTTATACTGCATTCATACAGCCATATGAAGTACTAATACTGCGTTCATACAGCCATATGAAGTACTAATACTGCGTTCATACTACCAAAATAAAATAAACATATATAAATATGTTACAATCTAATAAAATGATAATTTAAAAAAACCTTCCATCAGTTCATAAATCTGCCTGCAGCTCTGCTTGTAGTTACGGCTGATGTCCACAGGATGGCGCCATTTAACCAGAAACAGCAGATTTTGACTTTAACATCAGAAAATATCTAATATATGATACACACACATATATAATGAAATGTTTTAAATATTGTACAAAATAAAATAAACAACCATTATTTTATTTTATTAATATTTTAAAAATGTAATTTACTTCATGAAAACTTAAATTAATAATATTTACTAATATTTAATTTTAAAAACATTTTGTTCTAAAAAAAAAAAAGAAAAGAAAATTATTTATTTATGTGTAAATGTTTAATTACTCTCCAAACTTTTTTTTATGTGTCTTATTTTTCTAAACAGCCAATTTAAATATTATAAATTAGATATTTTCTCATTTTAAATATAAAAATCTGCTGTTTCTGGTCAAATGTCGCCCTCCGGTGGACATCAGCCGTAACTACAAGCAGAGCTGCAGGGTGCGTTTGGTAGAGTGGGTCGGATTGGTGGGAGGGGCGGAGCTTAGATCACTGCTGGGTGCGTTTGGTAGAGTGGGCCGTTTGGTGGGAGGGGCGGAGCTTAGATCACTGCTGAGTGCGTTTGGTTGCTTTCAGCCATATGAAGTACTTATACTGCATTCATACAGCCATATGAAGTACTTATACTGCATTCATACAGCCATATGAAGTACTTATACTGCATTCATACAGCCATATGAAGTACTTATACTGCGTTCATACTACTATATGAAGTACTAATACTGCGTTCATACAGCCATATGAAGTACTTATACTGCATTCATACAGCCATATGAAGTACTTATACTGCATTCATACAGCCATATGAAGTACTTATACTGCGTTCATACAGCCATATGAAGTACTAATACTGCGTTCATACTACCAAAATAAAATAAACATATAAATATGTTACAATCTAATAAAAATGATAATTTAAAAAAACCTTCCATCAGTTCATAAATCTGCCTGCAGCTCTTCTTGTAGTTACGGCTGATGTCCACAGGATGGCGCCATTTAACCAGAAACAGCAGATTTTGACTTTAACATCAGAAAATATCTAATGATACATATATACACATATATAATGAAATGTTTTAAATATTGTACAAAATAAAATAAACAACCATTATTTGATTTTATTAATATTTTAAAAATGTAATTTACTTCATGAAAACTTAAATTAATAAAATGTATTGATATTTAATTTTAAAAACATTTTGTTCTAAAAAAAAAAAAAAGAGAGAAAATTATTTATTTATGTGTAAATGTTTAATTACTCTCCACACTTTTTTTATGTGTCTTATTTTTCTAAACAGCCAATTTAAATATATTATAAATTAGATATTTTCTCATTTTAAATATAAAAATCTGCTGTTTCTGGTCAAATGTCGCCCTCCGGTGGACATCAGCCGTAACTACAAGCAGAGCTGCAGGGTGCGTTTGGTAGAGTGGGCCGGATTGTTGGGAGGGGCGGAGCTTAGATCACTGCTGGGTGCGTTTGGTAGAGTGGGCCGGATTGGTGGGAGGGGCGGAGCTTAGATCACTGCTGAGTGCGTTTGGTTGCGTTCAGCCATGTGAAGTACTAATACTGCATTCGTACTACTATATGTAGTACTAATACTGCGTTCATACAGCCATATGAAGTACTTATACTGCATTCATACAGCCATATGAAGTACTTATACTGCATTCATACAGCCATATGAAGTACTAGTACTGCGTTCATACAGCCATATGAAGTAGTAATACTGCATTCATACTACCAAAATAAAATAAACATATATAAATATGTTGTAATTTAATAAAATGATAATTTAAAAAACCTTCCAGCAGTTCATAAATCTGCCTGCAGCTCTGCTTGTAGTTACGGCTGATGTCCACAGGATGGCGCCATTTAACCAGAAACAGCAGATTTTGACTTTAACATCAGAAAATATCTAATATATGATACACACACATATATAATGAAATGTTTTAAATATTGTACAAAATAAAATAAACAACCATTATTTTATTTTATTAATATTTTAAAAATGTAATTTACTTCATGAAAACTTAAATTAATAATATTTACTAATATTTAATTTTAAAAACATTTTGTTCTAAAAAAAAAAAAAAGAAAAGAAAATTATTTATTTATGTGTAAATGTTTAATTACTCTCCAAACTTTTTTTTATGTGTCTTATTTTTCTAAAAAGCCAATTTAAATATTATAAATTAGATATTTTCTCATTTTAAATATAAAAATCTGCTGTTTCTGGTCAAATGTCGCCCTCCGGTGGACATCAGCCGTAACTACAAGCAGAGCTGCAGGGTGCGTTTGGTAGAGTGGGCCGGATTGTTGGGAGGGGCGGAGCTTAGATCACTGCTGGGTGCGTTTGGTAGAGTGGGCCGTTTGGTGGAAGGGGCGGAGCTTAGATCACTGCTGAGTGCGTTTGGTTGCTTTCAGCCATATGAAGTACTTATACTGCATTCATACAGCCATATGAAGTACTTATACTGCATTCATACAGCCATATGAAGTACTTATACTGCATTCATACAGCCATATGAAGTACTTATACTGCGTTCATACTACTATATGAAGTACTAATACTGCGTTCATACAGCCATATGAAGTACTTATACTGCATTCATACAGCCATATGAAGTACTTATACTGCGTTCATACAGCCATATGAAGTACTAATACTGCGTTCATACTACCAAAATAAAATAAACATATATAAATATGTTACAATCTAATAAAATGATAATTTAAAAAAACCTTCCATCAGTTCATAAATCTGCCTGCAGCTCTGCTTGTAGTTACAGCTGATGTCCACAGGATGGCGCCATTTAACCAGAAACAGCAGATTTTGACTTTAACATCAGAAAATATCTAATATATGATACAAATATACACATATATAATGAAATGTTTTAAATATTGTACAAAATAAAATAAACAACCATTATTTTTATTTTATTAATATTTTAAAAATGTAATTTACTTCATGAAAACTTAAATTAATAAAATGTATTGATATTTAATTTTAAAAACATTTTGTTCTAAAAAAAAAAAAAAAATAGAAAATTATTTATTTATGTGTAAATGTTTAATTACTCTCCACACTTTTTTTATGTGTCTTATTTTTCTAAACAGCCAATTTAAATATTATAAATTAGATATTTTCTCATTTTAAATATAAAAATCTGCTGTTTCTGGTCAAATGTCGCCCTCCGGTGGACATCAGCCGTAACTACAAGCAGAGCTGCAGGGTGCGTTTGGTAGAGTGGGCCGGATTGGTGGGAGGGGCGGAGCTTAGATCACTGCTGGGTGCGTTTGGTAGAGTGGGCCGGATTGGTGGGAGGAGCGGAGCTTAGATCACTGCTGGGTGCGTTCAGCCATGTGAAGTACTAATACTGCATTCATACTACTATATGTAGTACTAATACTGCGTTCATACAGCCATATGAAGTACTAATACTGCATTCATACAGCCATATGAAGTACTTATACTGCATTCATACAGCCATATGAAGTACTTATACTGCGTTCATACAGCCATATGAAGTACTAGTACTGCGTTCATACAGCCATATGAAGTAGTAATACTGCATTCATACTACCAAAATAAAATAAACATATATAAATATGTTATAATTTAATAAAATGATAATTTAAAAAACCTTCCAGCAGTTTATAAATCTGCCTGCAGCTCTTCTTGTAGTTACGGCTGATGTCCACAGGATGGCGCCATTTAACCAGAAACAGCAGATTTTGACTTTAACATCAGAAAATATCTATTATATGATACACACACATATATAATGAAATGTTTTAAATATTGTACAAAATAATATATTATAATATATTGATTAAAGCAGCTGTTTGGACTCTTCACGGTAAGTTTGCTTTCATTCATACTTATTTTACCTTCATCTACAGTAACTTTACACTTTGTTTCTTGCTCTTTTATGTTTGTAGTTCATCTATTTATTTATTTATCATAAACTTTGGAGAACTCTGTTCATGTTCACAGATGAAAACTAGCTATTTTAGCTAATTCCGGTGCATTTACATTTTAATTTGAAATGTTCATGAATGTACACTGTCCCTTTTTTTAAATAAATAAATAACGTTAGAAGATAAATCTAAAATCTGTTTAATTATTGATCAACTTGTTGGTGGAATCAAACAATATCAATCAGCTAATCAATATTTCCTTTCTTCAGCTCTTAAAAATGAACATGTTTTATATGTTTGAATATTAAATGTGTTGTATTCACTGATGTGGAGGAACAGTCAGTGTTACTACAATAACATGCAAACAGCCTAATTACACTTAGACAGGAAGAGATGATCTGCGTATTTATTGCTTTATTTCTCTACTGAGCGAAGAGTTAAAATGACTACTACTATATTAAGTTAAATTAAGATATAACATCTGCTGCTGTTAGGTTTTTACTGTAAAATAATTCATATCAAAGTAAATGTGTCACGATTATATTTGAATCATCAGTGTTATTAGTTATTTTTTAATTATTATTCAAGCTTCTGAATATCATATCATGTAGTGAAGGCAAGGTTTTAGTCTATACTCTACTATGTAGATTATTGCAAGGGCAATACAAAGCAATGACAATGTTAAAATAGTACTGTAGTATTAAAATAATCACAGTAGACAACAGACACCCCCTGTAATCTTCCCCATTTAGTACAGTCTGAGCTCCCCTTCTATAAATGAAATTGGATTCTCCCACTTCCTGTTTGATAGTCTGCCCTCTCACCTGAAGGTAGCAACAAGGATGGGACCACATGCAACAAACATTTGGGTAACTGAGTCCAGATTTTGAAGTAAATGAAATAAAATGTTTGCATGTGTAGTTGTTTCATTAACCTATAGTATTATACATAATAAATAATATAATACATTATATTAATCCAAATAGTGGATCTGTTACAGGAAATCCACTTCATTTTTAAAGGTTATTTGTGAGTTATACATTTTTTTTAAATCTAATTAAATTGTGTTAAACTAATTTCTTAAGGACACTTGTAGGTTTAAAAATTGTTGCAGAAATAATTTAACAGCATCTACAAATAGAAAAATCCTAAAAACAGCACTTTTTTATTTAGTTGGAATGAATAAAAAGTCAACATTAATAACATAACTAACTTGTACATGTCATGCACCCTGTAAATATTTCCTCCTGCTGCTTCACCAAGCACACATCCATCCACCCAGTGAGTCCACCATACACCTCATCTGTATTAAATGCATCCTCCAAATCATCACTCCTGCAATTCTTCAAATCAGTGTCATGTCCATAAATCCATATGTGTCTGTATATGTGTGTGCTGTATTTTTAAGGGACCCTCTGATGCTCCATGTGAGCCTCCTGCAGGTGACACATCATCTTTTGCTGCTCCCCAGAGAAGTTTCATCCAACGCTGGAGATGTGAAAAAAAGAGGTAAAATAACTGTCAGTGGTTAATATGATCTTCGTCTTCAGACTCATCAGTGTTATTAGTTATTCTTTAATTATTATTCAAGCTTCTGAATATTGTATTATGGAGTGAAGGCAAGGTTTTAGTCTATACTCTACTATGTATATATTTGTGAGAGCTGCAAAACCACCAGAAAATCTTCCCAGGTAAAAGAAAATCCAAGTTTTTCTTTTTATGCAAATGTATTACAGCATATAAACAAACACAATAAATTGTTGATGCCTGTCTAACTCTACAGGATCCTTTCCCATACCACACCTCCTTCCTTGCTCCTCCTTCAGCATCATCAGTGTAACAACCAGCACCTCCTCAACCTGTGGCAGCACCTCCTGCTGTTGTGAGTAAGTTGGTAAAAATGAAAGTTTAACTTGAAACATTGTTAATATAATTTTCTGTTTCTATTGAGCTGTAGATCTCTGCTGCTGCTGCTACTGCTGCTGTTGCCGAAGACGATCATCAGGACCACAGGTAGGTATCTGCAGCTGTATTCAAGGCCCCTCCCCTCACAGCTGAAGGTTGTCACGCAGCTTCAATTGAATTCAAATAAAGTTTGAATTGAATTGAAGCTGCGTGACAACCTTCAGCTGTGGGGGGAGGGGCAGGCAGGGGGGAGAGAGGAGGAGGTAAAAGGGGAGGCATTTTTATTCTTTTTATTAAAAAAATTTTAATAAAAAAAATGGTTCCATAACCCCTTACTTCCACCTCTGGGAAACTCCGGGGGTCAGTGCCCCCAGGTTGTCCCTCCCTGTCTTGCCCTGCCCTCCTACCTCTACACAAACCACTTTAGACAATCCATGTCCTGCCAACGGGCGGATTCGAACCAGCCGTTGCAGCACTCACACCTTATGATCACAGACAAACCCACTACACCACTGAGCCTGTCTACATAGAGACCTTTTCTCCGGGCGCATTTATCCT
Organism: Scomber scombrus; assembly: GCF_963691925.1. Lineage (NCBI taxonomy): Eukaryota > Metazoa > Chordata > Actinopteri > Scombriformes > Scombridae > Scomber > Scomber scombrus. Next base: position 3,537,853 of record NC_084993.1, on the reverse strand, counting down.
CTCACTTTGGATGTTGGACTTTAAAAGTGTGCAAGAATTGAACCAACAACCTGAAGTTTCCCAAGCAGTTTTCTAACAGCCTGAGCTACCTGGACTAACACTTTTACTCACTTTTTTAAGAGGTTTTTACTCTTTATTTGGGCTTTCTGACTTTAAAAGTAGCAACCTGGTTTTGAACTCACAATCTCTGACTGACTGAGAGGGAAGATGTCTTAACCACTGAGCCACTGGATCTTCAGGGGAACAGAGGTTTTCTCACACTTTTCTCTCTGTCCTCTTGATGTTGGACTTTAAAAGTGTGCAAGAATTGAACCAACAACCTCAATCTTCCCAAGCAGTCTTCTAACAGCCTGAGCTACCTGCACTGACTCTCTAATGCTAGTTTTTTAGAGCTTTTTACTCTTTATTTGGGCTTTCTGACTTTAAAAGTAGCAATCTGGGATTGAACTCACAACCTCTGACTGACTGAGAGAGAATTTCTTAACCACTGAGCCACTGGATCTTCACTGGGAACAGAGGTTTTCTCACACTTTTCTCTCTGTCCTCTTGATGTTGGACTTTAAAACTGTGCAATAATTGAACCAACAATCTCAATCTTCCCAAGCAGTCTTCTAACAGCCTGAGCTACCTGGACTGACTCACTAATGTTAGTTTTTTTTTTAGAGCTTTTCAGTCTTTATTTGGGCTTTCTGACTTTAAAAGTAGCACCGTGGGATTGAACTCGCAACCTCTGACTGACTGAGAGGGAAGATGTCTTACCCACTGAGCCACTGGATCTTCACTGGGAGCAGAGGTTTTCTCACACTTTTCACTCTGTCCTCTTGATGGTGGACTTTAAAACTGTGCAATAATTGAACCAACAACCTGAAGCATACCAAGCAGTCTTCTAACAGCCTGAGCTACCTGGACTGACTCACTAACGTTAGTTTTTTTTTTTTTAGAGCTTTTCAGTCTTTATTTGGGCTTTCTGACTTTAAAAGTAGCAATCTGGTATTGAAATCACAACCTCTGACTGACTGAGAGAGAATGTCTTAACCACTGAGCCACTGGATCTTCACTGGGAACAGAGGTTTTCTCACACTTTTCACTCTGTCCTCTTGATGTTAGAATTGCAAAAGTGTCCCAGGATCAAAGCCACAACTTCTACATTTGCAGCGCAGTCTTCTAATCTCTTTTATTGTCTACAGATTCTCTTTAACTCCTCGGATGAACTTCCTCTTATGTATTTTAAAATATATTAGGTTGTTGTTAGTATCACACAGAGTTTATCATCGTGTCTGATTGGCTCATCATCTGTGAGCTTACATGTGATTAATCACATGAACATTTAGAGTTGACGGTTTATATCAACACTTTGACTCATCTCATACATCTGACTTATTATTTTACTGGACTTTTTACTGCTAAATCGGCTCTTAAGGCTGTTTTTACATACAACTCATAGTAAAGTGCTTCAAACAGGCCCAGCTGGATCTAACAGGTGTGTTAACGAGAGCAATCAGAGACAACATGGAGGTCTCTTTGTCTCTTCGGCACACCCAGATTCAGGGTAAGAAATGTTTCAAACTTTTAAATGAAGACAAATCTTTGTGTTTCTTCTCAGAAAGTTGGTTTAATAAGTTCCCCACATACACAGTTAATAGTAATTAAAAGTACAAGAGTTAAGTGATTGTTTTATGAAGGTTAATGTCTCAATATTTACAATGACTGACTGAAGAAAAGGATGAATCAAATTGTTTAGATTGAAAACAGTTGCTGAGAAACTTTAGCTTTAATGAAACATGTCAACACCAGAGAGCATCTAAAACTTAATATTTTACATATATTATATACTTAAATCTAAACATCACTTTTTTTTCTTATTTTCAGTCAAGTTCTGATCATTATAAACTAGTTTTTGTTTGTTAATCTCACTTTAAATCACCATAATTACATCTGGGAACTGTGTTAAACCATCTTTCCTGGAAGAAATACAAACATGCAGCTTCACTCTCAACCTCACTCTCACACAACAGCAGCAGCACCACCAGCTGGGGGGGGGGGTGTTACCTAAAGTCACCTGATGCAGGTCACATGACTGCCACCATTGAGTAAAGCAGCTGTTTGGACTGTTCACAGTAAGTTTGCTTTCTTTCATACATATTTTACCTTTATCTACAATAACTTTACACTTTGTTTCTTGCTCTTTGATGTTTGTGGTTCATCTTTTTATTTATTTATCACAAACTTTTGAGAACATTAGAAATAATGTCTAACAACGTTAGAAATATTGAGCTCTAAAGTATCAACATGTCATTCAGTGTAACTGTCTAATGACAACAATGGTTTTACAATGTAGATTATATTTTAATGCATTTCTTGTTGTGCATCATGTGAAATATTAATATCACTAAAGAGAACTAATAGATACCTGAATCTCTTTAAATGTTGTTTTATTGGCATTGAATTGTTAATGATTCAGTCAGTGAATGAAAGTAAATCCTCCTCTGAGCATCATGTTGCTTATTTATGTCGCCATCTAGTGGATTGATGGTGGAACTGCATTAACTTTCTCTGACTCAGTTTTATTACATTATCTCTCAAGTTATAGCCAAAAAATCATGTTTGCGTGCAAAATTCAGCTTTAAAAAAATATTTTTATGACAGTTAATTATAACAGAAGACCTGCAACACCTGCTAGGCTGTCAGTATTATGCAGAATAAATAATATATTATATTAATCCAAATAGTGGATCTGTTACAGGAAATCCACTTCATTTTTAAAGGCTATTTGTGAGTTATAGGCCAGATTTACTCTTGTTAAACTAATTGCTTAAGGCCCCTTGTAGGTGTAAAAATTGTTGCAAAAAGAATTTAACAGCATCTAAAAATAGAAAAATCCTTTAACAGCACTTTTCTATTTAGTTGGAATGAATAAAAACAAGTCAAAATTAATAACCTAGCTTACTTGTACATGCACCCTGTAAACATTTCCTCCTGCTGCTTCACCAAGCACACATCCATCCACCCAGTGAGTCCACCATACACCTCATCTGTATTAAATGCAACCATCACTCTCATGTCCATAAATCCATATGTGTCTGTATATGTGTGTGCTGTATTTTTAAGGGACCCTCTGATGCTCCATGTGAGCCTCCTGCAGGTGACACTTCATCTTTTGCTGCTCCCCAGAGAAGTTTCATCCAACGCTGGAGATGTGAAAAAAAGGGGTAAAATAACTGTCAGTGGTTAATATGATATTAAGCTTCAGACTCATCAGTGTTATTAGTTATTTTTTAATTATTATTCAAGCTTCTGAATATTGTATTATGTAGTGAAGGCAAGGTTTTATTCTGTACTCTACTATGTATATATTTGTGAGAGCTGCAAAACCACCAGAAAATCTTCCCAGGTTTTCTTTTTATGCAAATGTATTACAGCATATAAACAAACACAATAAGTTGTTGATGCCTTGTCTAACTCTACAGGATCCTTTCCCATACCACACCTCCTTCCTTGCTCCTCCTTCAGCATCATCAGTGTAACAACCAGCACTTCCTGCTGTTGTGAGTAAGTTGGTAAAAATGAAAGTTTAACTTGAAACATTGTTAACATAATTTTCTGTTTCTATTGAGCTGTAGATCTCTGCTGCTGCTGCTGCTGCTGTTGCCGAAGACGATCATCAGGACCACAGGTAGGTATCTGCAGCTGTATTCAAGGCCCCTCCCCTCACAGCTGAAGGTTGTCACGCAGCTTCAATTGAATTCAAATAAAGTTTGAATTGAATTGAAGCTGCGTGACAACCTTCAGCTGTGGGGGGAGGGGCAGGCAGGGGGAGAGAGGAGGAGGTAAAAGGGGAGGCATTATTTTATTTTAATAATTAAAAAAAAATGGTTCCATAACCCCTTACTTCCACCTCTGGGAAACTCTGGGGGTCAGTGCCCCCAGGTTGTCCCTCCCTGTCTTGCCCTGCCCTCCTACCTCTACACAAACCACTTTAGACAATCCACGTGCTGCCAACGGGTGGATTCGAACCAGCCGTTGCAGCACTTGCACCTTATGATCACAGACAAACCCACTACACCACTGAGCCTGTCTACATAGAGACCTTTTCTCCGGGCGCATTTATCCTCTCACTTTGGATGTTGGACTTTAAAAGTGTGCAAGATTTGAACCAACAACCTCAATCTTCCCAAGCAGTCTTCTAACAGCCTGAGCTACCTGGACTGACACACTTTTGTTAGTTTTTTTTAGACCTTTCCAGTCTTTATTTGGGCTTTTTGACTTTAAAAGGAGCAACCTGGTATTGAACTCACAATCTCTGAGTGAGAGAGTAGATGTCTTAACCACTGAGCCACTGGATCCTCAGTGGTGACAGAGGTTTTCCTCACAATTTTCACTTTGTCCTTTTGATGTTGGACTTTAAAACTGTGCAAGATTTCAACCAACAACCTGAAGCTTCCCAATCAGTCTTGTAACAGCCTGAAGCACCAGGTATGCTTTTACTTTGGACTTTAAAACTACTCAGAGCTGTGCAAGATTTGAACCAACAACCTGAAGCATCCCAAGCAGTGTCCTAACATCCTGAGCTACCTGCACTGACAATCTCTGAGTGAGAGAGAATGTCTTACCCACTGAGCCACTGGATCTTCGCTGGGAACAGAGGTTTTCTCACACTTTTCACTCTGTCCTCTTGATGTTGGACTTTAAAACTGCAATAATTGAACCAACAACCTCAATCTTCCCAAGCAGTCTTCTGACAGCCTGAGCTACCTGGACTGACACTTTTACTCACTTTTTTAAGAGGTTTTTACTCTTTATTTGGGCTTTCTGACTTTAAAAGGAGCAACCTGTTATTGAACTCACAATCTTTGACTGAATGAGAGAGAAGATGTCTTAACCACTGAGCCACTGGATCCTCATTGGTGACAGAGGTTTTCTCACACTTTTCACTCTGTCCTCTTGATGTTAGACTGCAAAAGTGTCCCAGGATCAAAGCCACAACTTCTACATTTGCAGAGCAGTCTTCTAATCTTTTTTATTGTCTACAGATTCTCTTTAACTCCTCGGATGAACTTCCTCTTATGTATTTTAAAATATATTAGGTTGTTCTAACTAGGTTGACTCATCTCATACATCTGACTTATTATTTTACTGGACTTTTTACTCTTAAAATCGGCTCTTAAGGCTGTTTTTACATACAGCTCATAGTAAAGTGCTTCAAACAGGCCCAGCTGGATCTAACAGGTGTGTTAACGAGAGCAATCAGAGACAACATGGAGGTGTCTTTGTCTCGTCGGCACACCCAGATTCAGGGTAAGAAATGTTTCAAACTTTTAAATGAAGACAAATCTTTGTGTTTCTTCTCAGAAAGTTGGTTTAATAAGTTCCCCACATACACAGTTAATGGTAATGAAAAGTACAAGAGTTAAGTGATTGTTTTATGAAGGTTAATGTCTCAATATTTACAAAGACTGTGACTGAAGAAAAGGATAAATCAAACTGTTTAGATTGAAAACAGTTGCTGAGAAACTTTAGCTTTAATGAAACATGTCAACACCAGAGAGCATCTAAAACTTAATATTTTACATATATTATATACTTAAATCTAAACATCACTTTTCTTATTTTCAGTCAAGTTCTGATTATTATAAACTAGTCTTTGTTTGTTAATCTCACTTTAAATCACCATAATTACATCTGGGAACCGTGTTAAACCATCTTTCCTGTTAGAAATACAAACATGCAGCTTCACTCTCACCCTCAATCTCACACAACAGGAGCACCAGCTGTGCTGCACCTCCCTTTATTAATGAAGCACCTCCCACCAAAACACCTGCTCCTCCAGCTCATCTCCTGGATCCCACACCCTACATTAAAACCACACTTTAACAACATTACTAAAGATATTGATTGTAGAGAACGTGGCAGACAGATAAATATATAACATCTGCAGCTCCAAAGAAAGACAAAGAGTAACATTTAAACATTAGCAGCTGGATTGTGTCACTTGTGTTTCACTGTCATTGTTCCTTTCCTGTGGCACTTTAGTAAAGCAACATTACAGATCAAATAAGATCAATGACCCCAAGTGGAGATTGAACCAATAACCTCACACTCAGGTACACTCATGTAATGTTTTAAATCAATTTATTTAAAAAAACAATTTATTAAACAACGTGACTTCCTGTCAATTGCGGAGGCAGAGGTCAAGATATCCGTCATTTGTCGCTATAGTACTGCTCATTTAGGCAAAACAAACCAAAAAAACCCTCTTAATTTACCTATATTTATATAAATAATGAATAATTATGAATTATTCATATCTATTAATTGATTCATCATCACACTGACAGCTTCACAGGGTCAAAATCCCCCAAATTCAAGCTTTTTAATTAACATTAAGTTCTTAAATAGAATATAATAAAGTTGATCCTTGTTCCTTTCCTGTGGCACTTTAGTAAAGCAACATTACAGATCTACTAAGATCAATGACCCCAAGTGGGGATTGAACCAATAACTTTACACTCAGGTAATTAATGGCCAACACTTATATGACAGAGCTATCCTGCAGGCTGACTTCTGAAATGTTTATGTTATACAAATCTTCTTCTTTCACCTTTTATACTTAGTAATATATCGTAAGTAATATGAATGAAAATGATGTAGTTGTCATAGGGGAGATTCCCGGTTGTTTTTTGACAGTGACCCCGTGGAGTAGTGGGTTAGTTTGCTGCCATAAGCCGTCATGGATTCAACGTAGGCTGGTTCGACTCCGCCCGTGGACAGGATCTGGATCATCGGAAGATACGTTCTTCAGTGGGTGAGTATATTCTAATCTGATTATCACAATTATGGAATTGGTGGTTGTACTGGGGAGAGGTGGAGGTAGGAGTACCAGAGAGGGAGAGGCAGGTAAGAAGATGGGGAGGGGAGGCAGGAGGGGACGGTTGAGACAGGTAAGGTTTTTTTTTTTTTTTTTTGCCTATCTATCTAGCTTGTACTTTGTACTTTGTACTTTGTACTTTCTGAGGTACAAAAAAGTCAAAATTGTCATAACCCCTGAATTTCACCTCTCAGAAACATCGGGGACCAACAGCCCCTCACACACCCTTTCCTACACTGCTCTCCTGTTCCTAGCTCTGACCTGGCTTCGAACCTATCGTTACTTCACTATCGCCTTATGATCTCGGACAAACCCACTACGCTACAGAGCCTGTCTACATAGAGACCTTTTCTCCGGGCGCATTTATCCTCTCACTTTTGGATGTTGGACTTTAAAACTACTCAGAACTGTGCAAGATTTGAACCAACAACCTCAATCTTCCCAAGCAGTCTTCTAACAGCCTGAGCTACCTGCACTAGCACTTTTACTCACCTTTTTAAGAGGTTTTTACTCTTTATTTGGGCTTTCTGACTTTAAAAGTAGCAACCTGGTATTGAACTCACAATCTCTGAGTGAGAGAGTAGATGTCTTAACCACTGAGCCACTGGATCCTCAGTGGTGACAGAGGTTTTCCTCACAATTTTCACTTTGTCCTCTTGATGTTGGACTTTAAAACTGTGCAATAATTGAACCAACAACCTCAATCAAACAACCTGAAGCTTCCCAATCAGTCTTGTAACAGCCTGAAGCACCAGGTATGCTTTCACTTTGGACTTTAAAACTACTCAGAGCTATGCAAGATTTGAACCAACAACCTGAAGCATCCCAAGCAGTGTCCTAACATCCTGAGCTACCTGCACTGACAGGCTGATGTTAGTTTTTTTTTTTTAGAGGTTTCCAGTCTTTATTGGGGCTTTCTAACATCAAGAGGACAGAGTGAAAAGTGTGAGAAAACCTCTGTTCCCTGTGAAGATCCGGTGGCTCAGTGGTTAAGACATTCTTTCTCAGTCAGTCAGAGGTTGTGAGTTCGATAACAGGTTGCTCCTTTTAAAGTCAGAAAGGCCAGATAAAGACTGAAAAGGTCTAAAAAAAACTAACATTAGTGAGTCAGTCCAGGTAGCTCAGGCTGTCAGAAAACTGCTTGGGAAGATTGAGGTTGTTGGTTCAATTCTTGCACAGTTTTAAAGTCCAACATCAAGAGGACAGAGTGAAAAGTGTGAGAAAACCTCTGTTCCCAGTGAAGATCCAGTGGCTCAGTGGTTAAGACATTCTCTCTCAGTCAGTCAGAGATTGTGAGTTCAATACCAGGTCGCTACTTTTAAACTCAGAAAGCCCAAATAAAGAGTAAAAACTTCTTTAAAAGGTGAGTAAAAGTGCTAGTGCAGGTAGCTCAGGCTGTTAGAAGACTGCTTGGGAAGATTGAGGTTGTTGGTTCAAATCTTGCACAGTTCTGAGTAGTTTTAAAGTCCAAAGTGAAAGCATACCTGGTGCTTCAGGCTGTTAGAAGACTGCTTGGGAAGCTTCAGGTTGTTGGTTTGATTCTTGCACAGTTTTAAAGTCCAACATCAAAAGGACAAAGTGAAAATTGTGAGGAAAACCTCTGTCACCACTGAGAATCCAGTGGCTCAGTGGTTAAGACATCTACTCTCTCACTAAGAGATAGTGAGTTCAATCCCAGGGTGCTCCTTTTAAAGTCAGAAAAGCCAGATAAAGACTGAAAAGCTCTAAAAAACTAACATTAGAGAGTCAGTCCAGGTAGCTCAGGCTGTTAGAAGACTGCTTGGGAAGATTGAGGTTGTTGGTTTCAAATCTTGCACACTTTTAAAGTCCAACATCCAAACTGAAGGATAAATGCGCCCGGAGAAAAGGTCCCAATGTAGACAGACTCTGTAGTGTAGTGGGTTTGTCCGAGATCGTAAGGTGATAGTGAAGTAACGATAGGTTCAAAACCAGGTCAGAGCTAGGAACAGGACAGGAGAGGTTAGCAGTGTAGGAAAGGGTGTGTGAGGGGCTGTTGGTCCCCGATGTTTCTGAGAGGTGAAATTCAGGGGTTATGACAATTTTGACATTTTTCTGTACTTCAGAGTACTTAAAAGTACAAAGTACAAAGTAATAGCTAGACAGATAGGCAAAAAAAAAAAAAAAAAACCTTTCCTGTCTCACCCATCCCCTCCCCATCTTCCTACCTGCCTCTCCCTCTCTGGTATTCCTACCTCCACATCTCCCCAGTACAACCACCAATTCCATAATTGTGATAATCAGATTACAATGTACTCACCCACTGAAGAACGTGTCTTCCGATGATCCAGATCCTGTCCCTGGAATCTCCCCTATGACAACTACATCATTTTCATACATACTACTTAGAATATATTACTAAGTATAAAAGGTGAAAGAAGAAGATTTGTATGACATAAACATTTCAGAAGTCAGCCTGTAGGATAGCTCTGTGACATAAGTGTTGGCCATTAATTACCTGAGTGTGAGGTTATTGGTTCAATCTCCACTTGGGGTCATTGATCTTATTTGATCTGTAATGTTGCTTTACTAAAGTGCCACAGGAAAGGAACAATGAGAGTGAAACACAAGTGACACAATCCAGCTGCTAATGTTTAAATGTTACTCTTTGTCTTTCTTTGGAGCTGCAGATGTTACATATTTATCTGTCTGCCACGTTCTCTACAATCAATATCTTTAGTAATGTTGTTAAAGTGTGGTTTTAATGTAGGGTGTGGGATCCAGGAGATGAGCTGGAGGAGCAGGCGTGTTGGTGGGAGGTGCTTCATTAATAAAGGGAGGTGCAGCACAGCTGGTGCTCCTGTTGTGTGAGAGTGAGGGTGAGAGTGAAGCTGAATGTTTGTATTTCTTCCAGGAAAGATGGTTTAACACGGTTCCCAGATGTAATTATGGTGATTTAAAGTGAGATTAACAAACAAAGACTAGTTTATAATGATCAGAACTTGACTGAAAATAAGAAAAAAAAGTGATGTTTAGATTTAAGTATATAATATATGTAAAATATTAAGTTTTAGATGCTCTCTGGTGTTGACATGTTTCATTAAAGCTAAAGTTTCTCAGCAACTGTTTTCAATCTAGACAGTTTGATTTATCCTTTTCTTCAGTCACAGTCTTTGTAAATATTGAGACATTAACCTTCATAAAACAATCACTTAACTCTTGTACTTTTCATTACCATTAACTGTGTATGTGGGGAACTTATTAAACCAACTTTCTGAGAAGAAACACAAAGATTTGTCTTCATTTAAAAGTTTGAAACATTTCTTACCCTGAATCTGGGTGTGCCGACGAGACAAAGACACCTCCATGTTGTCTCTGATTGCTCTCGTTAACACACCTGTTAGATCCAGCTGGGCCTGTTTGAAGCACTTTACTATGAGTTGTATGTAAAAACAGCCTTAAGAGCCGATTTAGCAGTAAAAAGTCCAGTGAAATAATAAGTCAGATGTATGAGATGAGTCAAAGTGTTGATATAAACCTTCAACTCTAAATGTTCATGTGATTAATCACATGTAAGCTCACAGATGATGAGCCAATCAGACACGATGATAAACTCTGTGTGATACTAACAACAACTTAATATATTTTAAAATACATAAGAGGAAGTTCATCCGAGGAGTTAAAGAGAATCTGTAGACAATAAAAGAGATTAGAAGACTGCTCTGCAAATGTAGAAGTTGTGGCTTTGATCCTGGGACACTTTTGCAGTCTGACATCAAGAGGATTGAGTTCAATCCCAGGACGCTACTTTTAAAGTCAGAAAGCCCAAATAAAGAGTAAAAACCTCTTTAAAAAAGTGAGTAAAAGTGTTAGTGCAGGTAGCTCAGGCTGTCAGAAGACTGCTTGGGAAGATTGAGGTTGTTGGTTCAATTCTTGCACCCTTTTAAAGTCCAACATCCAAAAGTGAAGGATAAATGCGCCCGGAAAAAAGGTCTCTATGTAGACAGGCTCTGTAGTGTAGTGGGTTTGTCCGAGATCATAAGGCGATAGTGAAGTAACGATAGGTTCGAAGCCAGGTCAGAGCTAGGAACAGGAGAGCAGTGTAGGAAAGGGTGTGTGAGGGGCTGTTGGTCCCCGATGTTTCTGAGAGGTGAAATTCAGGGGTTATGACAATTTTGACTTTTTTTTGTACTTCAGAAAGTACAAAGTACAAAGTACAAGCTAGATAGATAGGCAAAAAAAAAAAAAAAAAACCTTTCCTGTCTCAACCGTCCCCTCCTGCCTCCCCTCCCCATCTTCTTACCTGCCTCTCCCTCTCTGGTACTCCTACCTCCACCTCTCCCCAGTACAACCACCAATTCCATAATTGTGATAATCAGATTAGAATATACTCACCCACTGAAGAACGATTCTTCCGATGATCCAGATCCTGTCCACGGGCGGAGTCGAACCAGCCTATGTTGAATCCATGACGGCTTACGGCAGCAAACTAACCCACTACTCCACGGGGTCACTGTCAAAAACAACCGGGAATCTCCCCTATCACAACTACATCATTTTCATTCATATTACTTACGATATATTACTAAGTATAAAAGGTGAAAGAAGAAGATTTGTATAACATAAACATTTCAGAAGTCAGTCTGCAGCATAGCTCTGTCATATAAGTGTTGGCCATTAATTACCTGAGTGTAAAGTTATTGGTTCAATCCCCACTTGGGGTCATTGATCTTAGTAGATCTGTAATGTTGCTTTACTAAAGTGCCACAGGAAAGGAACAAGGATCAACTTTATTATATTCTATTTAAGAACTTAATGTTAATTAAAAAGCTTGAATTTGGGGGATTTTGACCCTGTGAAGCTGTCAGTGTGATGATGAATCAATTAATAGATATGAATAATTCATAATTATTCATTATTTATATAAATATAGGTAAATTAAGAGGGTTTTTTTGGTTTGTTTTGCCTAAATGAGCAGTACTATAGCGACAAATGACGGACATCTTGACCTCTGCCTCCGCAATTGACAGGAAGTCACGTTGTTTAATAAATTGTTTTTTTAAATAAATTGATTTAAAACATTACATGAGTGTACCTGAGTGTGAGGTTATTGGTTCAATCTCCACTTGGGGTCATTGATCTTATTTGATCTGTAATGTTTCTTTACTAAAGTGCCACAGGAAAGGAACAATGAGAGTGAAACACAAGTGACACAATCCACCTGCTAATGTTTAAATGTTACTCTTTGTCTTTCTTTGGAGCTGCAGATGTTACATATTTATCTGTCTGCCACGTTCTCTACAATCAATATCTTTAGTAATGTTGTTAAAGTGTGGTTTTAATGTAGGGTGTGGGATCCAGGAGATGAGCTGGAGGAGCAGGCGTGTTGGTGGGAGGTGCTTCATTAATAAAGGGAGGTGCAGCACAGCTGGTGCTCCTGTTGTGTGAGATTGAGGGTGAGAGTGAAGCTGAATGTTTGTATTTCTTCCAGGAAAGATGGTTTAACACGGTTCCCAGATGTAATTATGGTGATTTAAAGTGAGATTAACAAACAAAGACTAGTTTATAATAATCAGAACTTGACTGAAAATAAGAAAAGTGATGTTTAGGTTTAAGTATATAATATATGTAACATATTAAGTTTTAGATGCTCTCTGGTGGTGACATGTTTCATTAAAGCTAAAGTTTCTCAGCAACTGTTTTCAATCTAGACAGTTTGATTTATCCTTTTCTTCAGTCACAGTCTTTGTAAATATTGAGACATTAACCTTCATAAACAATCACTTAACTCTTGTACTTTTCATTACCATTAACTGTGTATGTGGGGAACTTATTAAACCAACTTTCTGAGAAGAAACACAAAGATTTGTCTTCATTTAAAAGTTTGAAACATTTCTTACCCTGAATCTGGGTGTGCCGACGAGACAAAGAGACCTCCATGTTGTCTCTGATTGCTCTCGTTAACACACCTGTTAGATCCAGCTGGGCCTGTTTGAAGCACTTTACTATGAGTTGTATGTAAAAACAGCCTTAAGAGCCGACTTGGGAGTAAAAAGTCCAGTGAAATAATAAGTCAGATGTATGAGATGAGTCAAAGTGTTGATATAAACCTTCAACTCTAAATGTTCATGTGATTAATCACATGTAAGCTCACAGATGATGAGCCAATCACACACGATGATAAACTCTGTGTGATACTAACAACAACTTAATATATTTTAAAATACATAAGAGGAAGTTCATCCGAGGAGTTAAAGAGAATCTGTAGACAATAAAAAAGATTAGAAGACTGCTCTGCAAATGTAGAACTTTTAGCAGTCTAACATCAAGAGGACAGAGTGAAAAGTGTGAGAAAACCTCTGTTCCCAGTGAAGATCCAGTGGCTCAGTGGTTAAGACATCTTCTCTCTCATTCAGTCAAAGATTGTGAGTTCAATAACAGGTTGCTCCTTTTAAAGTCAGAAAGCCCAAATAAAGAGTAAAAACCTCTTAAAAAAGTGAGTAAAAGTGTCAGTCCAGGTAGCTCAGGCTGTCAGAAGACTGCTTGGGAAGATTGAGGTTGTTGGTTCAATTATTGCAGTTTTAAAGTCCAACATCAAGAGGACAGAGTGAAAAGTGTGAGAAAACCTCTGTTCCCAGCGAAGATCCAGTGGCTCAGTGGGTAAGACATCTTCCCTCTCAGTCAGTCAGAGATTGTGAGTTTAATACCAGGTTGCTCTTTTTAAGTTCATAAAGCCCAAATAAAGACTGGAAACCTCTAAAAAAAAAAACTAACGTCAGCCTGTCAGTGCAGGTAGCTCAGGATGTTAGGACACTGCTTGGGATGCTTCAGGTTGTTGGTTCAAATCTTGCACAGCTCTGAGTAGTTTTAAAGTCCAAAGTGAAAGCATACCTGGTGCTTCAGGCTGTTACAAGACTGATTGGGAAGCATCAGGTTGTTGGTTCAAATCTTGCATACTTTTAAAGTCCAACATCAAAAGGACAAAGTGAAAATTGTGAGGAAAACCTCTGTCACCACTGAGGATCCAGTGGCTCAGTGGTTAAGACATCTACTCTCTCAGTCAGTCAGAGGTTGTGAGTTCAATCCCAGATTGCTACTTTTAAAGTCAAAAAGCCCAAATAAAGACTGGAAAGGTCTAAAAAAAACTAACAAAAGTGTGTCAGTGCAGGTAGCTCAGGCTGTTAGAAGACTGCTTGGGAAGATTGAGGTTGTTGGTTCAATTATTGCACAGTTTTAAAGTCCAACATCAAGAGGACAGAGAGAAAAGTGTGAGAAAACCTCTGTTCCCAGCGAAGATCCGGTGGCTCAGTGGGTAAGACATCTTCCCTCTCAGTCAGTCAGAGATTGTGAGTTCAAAACCAGGTCGCTACTTTTAAAGTCAGAAAGCCCCAAATAAAGAGTAAAAACCTCTTAAAAAAGTGAGTAAAAGTGTTAGTCCGGGTAGCTCAGGCTGTTAGAAGACTGCTTGGGAAGATTGAGGTTGTTGGTTCAAATCTTGCACACTTTTAAAGTCCAACATCCAAAGTGAGAGGATAAATGCGCCCGGAGAAAAGGTCTCTATGTAGACAGGCTCAGTGGTGTAGTGGGTTTGTCTGTGATCATAAGGTGTGAGTGCTGCAACGGCTGGTTCGAATCCGCCCGTTGGCAGCACATGGATTGTCTAAAGTGGTTTGTGTAGTGGTAGGAGGGCAGGGCAAGACAGGGAGGGACAACCTGGGGGCACTGACCCCCGGAGTTTCCCAGAGGTGGAAGTAAGGGGTTATGGAACCATTTTTTATATTAAAATTTTTTTAATAAAAATAATAAAAATGCCTCCCCTTTTACCTCCTCCTCTCTCCCCCCTGCCTGCCCCTCCCCCCACAGCTGAAGGTTGTCACGCAGCTTCAATTCAATTCAAACTTTATTTGAATTCAATTCAAGCTGCGTGACAACCTTCAGCTGTGAGGGGAGGGGCCTTGAATACAGCTGCAGATACCTACCTGTGGTCCTGATGATCGTCTTCGGCAGCAGCAGCAGCGGCAGCAGCAGCAGAGATCTACAGCTCAATAGAAACAGAAAATTATATTAACAATGTTTCAAGTTAAACTTTCTCACAACAGCAGGAGGTGCTGCCACAGGTTGAGGTGGTGCTGGTTGTTACACTGATGATGCTGAAGGAGGAGCAAGGAAGGAGGTGTGGTATGGGAAAGGATCCTGTAGAGTTAGACAGGCATCAACAATTTATTGTGTTTGTTTATATGCTGTAATACATTTGCATAAAAAGAAAAACTTGGATTTTCTTTTACCTGGGAAGATTTTCTGGTGGTTTTGCAGCTCTCACAAATATATACATAGTAGAGTATAGACTCAAACCTTGCTTTCACTACATAATACAATATTCAGAAGCTTGAATAATAATTAAAGAATAACTAATAACACTGATGAGTCTGAAGACGAAGATCACATTAACCACTGGCAGTTATTTTACCTCTTTTTGTCACATCCCCAGCATTGGATGAAACTTCTCTGGGGAGCAGCAAAAGATGAAGTGTCACCTGCAGGAGGCTCACATGGAGCATCAGAGGGTCCCTTAAAAATACAGCACACACATATACAGACACATATGGATTTATGGACATGACACTGATTTGAAGAATTGCAGGAGTGATGATTTGGAGGTTGCATTTAATACAGATGAGGTGTGTGGTGTACTCACTGGGTGGATGGATGTGTGCTTGGTGAAGCAGCAGGAGGAAATATTTACAGGGTGCATGACATGTACAAGTTAGTTATGTTATTCATTTTGACTTGTTTTTATTCATCCCAAATAAATAAAAAAGTGCTGTTGAAGGGTTTGTCTATTTTTAGATGTGGTTAAATTCTTTCTGCAACACATTTTAAACCTACAATAGGCCTTTTCATTGTTATATTAAGAGACGTTTATATTGTTATTGCTTTTGAGGAATACAATTCAATTGCTGCACATCTGCTACATGTACAATTTTATTATTTACTTCTTTTCAGTACATCTTAAGCATAATTTAATTTTGAACATGTTTTGGGTCAGTTGTTGTTGATTTGGGCAGCCAGGTAATTTGACATATATGAACAATTTTTCTAAAAAGTAACGTAATTGTTACTTTTCTGGTAATTAATTACTTTGACATTGATGTAACTAAGTTACTTTTTGGGAGAAGTAATAACTATAATTAATTAATTTTCAAACTAACGTGCCCAACACTTAAAAAATAAAGGATTTGGATTAATATAATATATCATATGATATTATTTATTATGCATAATACTGACAGCCTAGCAGGTGTTGCAGGTCTTCTGTTATGCTCAACTGTCTTAAAATATTCGTTCCAAACTGAATTTTGCAAGCAAACATTATTTTTGGGCTCTAACTTGTTAATGTAATTAAACTGTCAGAGAAAGTTGCTGCAGTTCCATAATCAGTCCACTAGATGGCGACAATAAGCAGCACACATGATGCTTAGAGGAAGATTTACATTCACTGACTGAATCAAATTCAACGCCAATAAAACGACATTTAAATAGATTCAGGTATCTATTAGTTCTCTTTAATGTTGTAACATTAATATTTCACATGATGCACAAAAAGAAATGTATTCAAATATAATCGTGACACATTTACTTTGATATTAATTATTTTACAGTAAAAACTTAACAGCAGCAGATGTTAGATCTTAATTAACTTAATTTAGTAGTTTAACTTTTAACTCTTCGCTCAGTAGATGAAGTATAATCACAAAGAGAAATAAAGCAATAAATACACAGATCATCTCTTCCTGTCTAATTGTAATTAGGCTGTTTGCATGTTATTGTAGCAACACTGACTGACTGTTCCTCCACATCAGTGAATACGACACATTTAATATTCAAACATAAAACATGTTGATTTTTTGAGCTTAAGAAAGGAAATATTGATTAGCTGATTTATTTTAGATTGATCTTCTAACATTATGTATTTATTTTAAAAAAGGGACAGTGTACATTCATGAACATTTCAAATTAAAATGTAAATGCACCGGAATTAGCTAAAATAGCTAGTTTTCATCTGTGAACATGAACAGAGTTCTCCAAAGTTTATGATAAATAAATAAAAAGATGAACTACAATCATAAAAGAGCAAGAAACAAAGTGTAAAGTTACTGTAGATGAAGGTAAAATAAGTATGAAAGAAAGCAAACTTACCGTGAAGAGTCCAAACAGCTGCTTTAATCAGTGATGACTTTAGGTGACACCCCCCCTCCAGGTAAAGGTGCTGCTTGTGTTACTGGTTATCAGACTGGTCCTGCTGCTGAAGCTTCTCTTTAATGGTTTGACTTGTTTGGGAAGCTTCAGGTTGTTGGTTCAAATCTGCCCCCTGGAGTTTCCCAGAGGTGGAAATCAGGGGTTATGGAACCATGGATGGATTTTGACATATTGTCAATGTTGATGTTTTCACAGCGTTGGATGAAATTCTCCGGGGAGGAGCAAAAGATGATGTGTCACCTGCAGGAGGCACACATGGAGCATCAGAAGGTCCCTTCAAAATACAGCACAGACACATATGGATTTATGGACTTGAGAGTGAATTGAAGAATTGCAGGAGTGATGATTTGGAGGATGCATTTAATACAGATGAGGTGTACGGTGGACTCACTGGGTGGATGGATGTGTGCTTGGTGAAGCAGCAGGAGGACATATTTACAGGGTGCATGACATGTGCAAGTTAGTTATGTTATTAATGTTGACTTTTTATTCATTCCAACTAAATAAAAAAGTGCTGTTTAAGGATTTTTCTATTTGTAGATGCTGTTAAATTATTTCTGCAACAATTTTTAAACCTACAAGTGTCCTTAAGAAATTAGTTTAACAAAATTTCATTAGATTTTCAAAAAAGTATAACTCACAAATAACCTTTAAAAATGAAGTGGATTTCCTGTAACAGATCCACTATTTGGATTCATATAATGTATTATATTATTTATTATGTATAATACTATAGGTTAATGAAACAACTACACATGCAAACATTTTATTTCATTTTCATTTACTTCAAAATCTGGACTCAGTTACCCAAATGTTTGTTGCATGTGGTCCCATCCTTGTTGCTACCTTCAGGTGAGAGGGCAGACTATCAAACAGGAAGTGGGAGAATCCAATTTCATTTATAGAAGGGGAGCTCAGACTGTACTAAGTGGGGAAGATTACAGGGGGTGTCTGTTGTCTACTGTGATTATTTTAATACTACAGTACTATTTTAACATTGTCATTGCTTTTTATTGCCCTTGCAATAATCTACATAGTAGAGTATAGACTAAAACCTTGCCTTCACTACATGATATGATATTCAGAAGCTTGAATAATAATTAAAAAATAACTAATAACACTGATGATTCAAATATAATCGTGACACATTTACTTTGATATGAATTATTTTACAGTAAAAACTTAACAGCAGCAGATGTTATATCTTAATTTAACTTAATATAGTAGTAGTCATTTTAACTCTTCGCTCAGTAGAGAAATAAAGCAATAAATATGCAGATCATCTCTTCCTGTCTAAGTGTAATTAGGCTGTTTGCATGTTATTGTAGTAACACTGACTGTTCCTCCACATCAGTGAATACAACCAGGCCAGCTGACAGTCTTGCCTGGGCCCGGGACGAGATAATCTTAGATGGGCCCCCACGCACCCGGATCTCTCCTTTTCCCTTGCTTTTCCTCTCCTCTTCTCTCCTCTGCTCTTCCTCTCCTCTCCTCAGTGTTGGGGAAGCTACTTTGCAAGCGTAGCTTGTAAAACTACATGTAGTTCAGCCTGACAGTAGTTTGAACAAACTACCATTTCTACCCCTAGAGAAATGTAGTTTGTAAAACTACAGCTAAAAAAAGAAGCTTTAGCAACTACTTATACTCATTATACTCATTTAACTCAGCGTTAAATAAATCAACATGTGGTGTATATGAAACTAAATATAATAGCCTACAAAAAATTCACATGCCAGCAGAAATATGCCTCTCAACTCAGTTTTATTTTTTTAAAGAAAAAAAGCTGATCAACATACTGTAGGTTCACCATAGACATGTTGGGTAATCTATAGATATGTTGGGTAATATAAAGAGAAAATGAAAAGCCTACCCCAATACCCACATGTAAATCAGTCTACAAACAATGTAATAAAAAACCCAAAGAGGTAGACATATTCTAGATCGGTGTCCTCAACAACAATGTTGGCATGTCATGACATGATTCATGCCTTTTTTCAAAAGGTCTTTTTTTAATAAAAAATATTTCATGTGCAGGTGGTCGAGTGGTTAGAGCACATGCCATATACGCTGCTAAATAAAGGCGTCCATGCCAACAAAATCTTAAAAAAATAAAATAATATTTCATGTTATTGATCAAAATTGTAGTTTGTAAATTGAGTAGTTTAACTACAAAAAATGACCCAAAAAGTAGTTGAAATACTTGACGCAGCACAACATATGAATGTAGTTTAACTACCAGCAAGTTACAGCTAATTGTAGTTAAGCTATGTAGTTCAACTACATGTAGTTTAAGTCTAACCAACACTCTCTCTCTCTCTCTCTTCTCTCTCACCGGTAGCCTGACTCTGTCCCTCCGTTGCGGGGCAGCTCTCCCGCATCACTCTCTCGGTCACCTGACTGCAGCTGGATCTCTCTCCTCTCTGACGGAGCTACCAAACTGTTTCTGTTAAAGATAACGTGTTGTGTGTCAGGCTTTTATACAAGCTAATGGACGTTAACATTAGAGCTGGCCTGTTAGGTTACGTTACAAGGCTGCCGGTAAACGTTGGCTGCGCTGTTTCTTACCTTGCTCTACGTTGACTTTACTAGTTCCAGCTTCACCGTCACCACCTTGTTTTAAATATTTGTTTGGAAAATCTCTAAGGCCTCTATTTTCTTCTTCTCTTTTCTTTACTTTTCTGAGCACCGGACTTGGGTTGACCGGGCATTTTTAGCTACTGAACTTCAAATGACAACATCAAATTTTGATCAGTGGCTAAACCATTTTTGTGTTGGGGGTGGGGGGGTTCTTGACCACTATTTCAAGAGCGATTAGGAAGAAAACAATTAAAAGCTTTTATGTAACTCAAATATTACAATTTTTTTTCCACAAATAGGCCTATTTTGAAAAAATTATTCCATAATTTAATGTGGGCCCAGTTCTGCCCCCCCCCTACCCTGGGCCCGGGACAACAGACCCGTTTGTCCCCCCCTATCGGCGGGCGTGTATATGGTAATCTCTCACCAACTGATATTCATTATTCTTTTATTGGAGATGTTTACTAAAGTTAAACCCTTTGCTGGTATTTGTTGACTTGGGGTTTAGACTTCTAAGCGTCTTGCTTCTGTGTATGTTAACCAGTGATGGATGAAGTAGGCATTGAGATTTCTTCATGGGACGAAAAGCAAAGTTTAGTGAGGAAGAAACCTGTAGAGAACACACCTCGTAACACAGTATACAACTGATACGCAATTTATTTTTGAATATAATCACACATGTCCATTTCTTTCCACATCAGGTTTCCTTCAATGTCAGTGCATTTCATAGGTCAGCAAGACAACCAGTATAATTCAAAACCAAAGAGAATGTCAAAACCTAGGATAAAAGTGCTTCTGTCAACTTTTCTCATCATCAAAGCACCAAGGCTGGAGCTAGATCTGATTCTTAAAAAGAAAAATCAAAACTCACACACACACACACCAAAACAGAAATAATACATACTCCGTTGCATCACTCAGGTGATTAACTGATGGAAATGCTGTGCTCTTTAGCTGGAAGACACAGACAGAAAGAGTTTGCATAAGGCACCAAGACGTGGAGGGAGTAGCTTATTAAATGGCAGGGTGGTTTTTCCTCTTTCTGTAGAGAGAATAAGAACTGTTTCCTACAAGATACTGGGATGCTTTGAGAACGTGAGGCTAAAATTCAATTTAGAAGGGGAGAAAAAAAGGGTTATCACATAAACATCACAGTATTGACTGGAATTGCTTCCAAAAAAAGGGGGGGGGGGTAGCATGAACACTGAAGGTCTATACAAAAAGTGGCTCTAAAAATGAGAGCAATTAAAGCGCAAGGTAGGGGATAAACACGCATTCAAAGAAATATATTTATTTGCATTACAAAACAAGCAAAATTTGGTTAAAAGCTTTTACAACAGACATTTATAAATTTAAGTAATGCAAACACAGGAGTAGTATACTTGCTGCAATCGATGTGAACAGAAAGACTCTCTGCTTTCATGCATGTACAATTCTTCCGTCCACCGCAAAAACCACAGAATGAAAAGAAAAAAAAAAAGAAAAAAAAATTGGGGTAGCAGTTATTTAGATGCATTCACATGTGACTCATTCAATTGAATATTTAAAAATTTGGTTATTTCTAATCTATGACATGCCATTCCAGCAGTGTGACTTGGTTAATACATCAATATTGCATCAAAAGAACAATTAAATAAATGATCATTTAGAGCTACATAATGTATATTTAAATGCACACGATTAATCTGACGTTAACCTGATTAAAGACAAAACCTGACGATGGAGTCCAGTCAGAAACCATGTCAGAGTCACATGGCTGAAGGATCAATGCGCAACTTTTTTAAACATGAAAATCTGTTTTCGTCACGGGAAGTGCAGTTATCTTATCGTTTGAGAGAAAATAACCGTGCTCTCATGAGTAGCATGTTTTTGGGTCTCTGGAGCATTTTAAAATATATGCATGGTTGTATGTTAAGTGTATGGTTGTTTGAGTATGAATGTGTAGGTGCATGTATATGTAGTTAATAGTAGTAATATTTTTATTGATGTAAATTCATCTTGGGCTTGGAGACGTTGTTTACCATGCAGGAAGGGTCTAGTTTACCAAGTTGCATCATGGGAATTGTAGGATTATAAAGTGCTTCTGTAACTTGACTAGAGACTTAATTAGAACATCTCGTTCTTTGCTGCTTTAATTTTGACTACTTTTTAAATCTGTGTCTGGCTATTCTCCTCATTTTCTTACTTCAGTTCAGAATATTGTGTGCATGTAAATAAACTTGACTACAGTGGACATTTCTTTTATTTCAGTGTGGTAAACTGTTGTTGGGTTTAGCATAATTGAAGATGATTAACAGCGACTTTACAAATCCGATTTACAACCGTTTCCCAACATAGAGTTTATCAGGCAGTTAAACTATTATTTAGATTTTCTTGATGTTGGATATCTTATTGTAGGAAAAACACTCCTCACCTTAGTGTGTTATCACAGCTTAAAAATAATGAGAAAAAAATATCCCAGGTTGACCAGCAGAACCCAAACTTAGAGCATCATTCATCTGACTTTCTTAAGGCTGTGTAAATAGAGTACCGTTACCTGTACAAGAATATGTTTTCATTGACATTTGATTATTTAAAAAAAAAAAAAAGTAATCAGCAGTACAAAAGCTTGTACTTGGAGGCTTCGTGAACATCATGAGTGAGATTCGAGATTCGAGAACACCGTCAAGTCATGTTGTCTGTCTGTCCTTCTCCCCATGTTGCATTCATCTGTATGTCAGTGCAGGCCATGCTCTCGTTTCAAATAACCGTCCACAACTCGTGCACACACACACACTCACTCACGCACGCACACACACACACACACACTCTCTCTCTCTCTCTCTCTCTCTCTCTCACTCCCACACACGTTCCTGAATCTACAATATCAACATCCAAGATACAGAGAGAAGAAATTAGGTTTTGAGAGTAGAGTTTTTTGAAAGTGGTTTGTGATAAACCCAGCCGTCACCCTAGAGGAGAAGAGAAAACTAGCGTCAGTATATTACAATTTGTGACTAAGATCTTATAATTCATTTCCTAAAAGAGGGTGTGCATCTAGTTTAAAGAGTCTGCGGGTGTTTGCCACCTAAATGACCCAGATCCTTGGTAATCTTAAATACATTAGTGCAAGGTGAGAACCCTCTGAAATCGAGAAGCACAAGCCTGAGACAAAAATTATGCTCAAGGTGATTTAAAATGTATTCAGAGTCAGCACAGATAGCCTGAGCACTGATGACTTTTCACTGGCTGTGCTGCGTTTATTCCAAATGTGTAACCTTGTTAGTGTATTTTCCAGTTTCTGATACTTCCTGCCACCAATGTACCCCGAATCTGATCCTTTCTGCAGCGACATTGAACCTCCACGATAGTAAAACTACATCTGAAAATAGAGTAGTCGAGTTTCTCACCTCCCTGTCAAAGTATCTGGTCCTCCACTCGGTTTCGGTCTCAGCGCGGTGCCTCTCTTCGGACCGCTGCCTCTCCTCCAGGATCCTCTTGTGCTCTGTGGCTTTGTCGATGTCCTTCTGCCGTAAGGACTCTGTGACATGCTGCCACAGGCGTCTGAAATAGAACAAAGGCTAGTCGGCTTGGTATATTTATCCTCATATGAAGCCATATTACTAAAAGGCCTGTCCAATAAGAACATTTTAATAGGATAAACCTAAACAAATAATAAAAACATTGCATGTGCAGATCCGCTTCTTCTGACCTGGATTCGGTTGGTCCTTGCTTCTCAACTGGCCGAACTTGCTTCCTTGTAACAGGCAGCTTGGTGACGTCGACCACCCTCGTGTCTCCGCTGGTGTAGCTGAACTCCAGAATGCCGTTCCACTCGCCCTGCACACGACACACCACCGCATTGGTGGGGTTGTGCTTCACCTCCGCTGTGACTCTACATTTGGGACAGAAAATATGAATAATTTAATACTGACTCCATGGAAACTTTGTGTTTAATTTAAACTTTAATTGTTCCTCCTGGTACTCAGTGTTGCTCTTTAAAGTCAATGCTAAGACAAAACTAACTAAAAACTTGCTGAAACTTGCTATTTTCCTCCTCATAGGCTCCATTGTATTGCGTGCTCTAAGTTAACTGCTGTTTGTCAAGTTCCTGATCTCCAGTTAACAGACAACTACTCCAACATCATCTTACTGAATTTTTAATCATCAATGCTTCTCAGGAATCTCAATGATTTCAACCGAAGAGCGACAAGTAAAGCTGCAATGAACTGTCAACTATTTTAATAATTGATTAAATGTTTTGAGTAAGAAAAAAGCTTAAATTATTTAGTTCTTCAGTCTTCTATTAAAATCAACTCAATATCTTTGGGTATATGATTATTTTCTGACATTTTGTCAACCAAATGACTACTTGATAATGAAAATTGTCATTAGTTGCAACCTTGGCTACAATATTAGGTTTCAGAAGTAAAATTTGGATTAGTAGTAGTAGTAGTAAATGATGTCTGATGATATGTCTGTTGCATTTCAACTTGACATTTTATGACACGATTTTTGATGAATCTACAATCCTAAAACGGAGCTCAGCCTATCACAAATATTCCTATCAGTGCAGAATTAAAATGGAAAAATTGACTAAACTGACTAAATAAGATTTAATAAATACATTTGACACTTCAGCTATTACATATATGTTCTTATTTATATACTGTGTTGCTTGCTGGTGTCTTTAATAAACCAAAATCTACCCAACAGATCCATCTCACCACCTGTCTGACTAACTGGTGACTGCCTTACCACAGCTTTACTTATTTATGCTTAGAGTTTATACTTACATATAATTCTTTACTTGCTTAACCTTTTTTTTTTTTTTTGCTCTGCACTAATAAATTGCATGCAAGGTTTTCCACCCGTACATACCACCTGGTTGTATGTTGAGGGAGAAGGAAGCCAATAAATAATAAAATATAGTTTTTGTTCTATTAGGACTCTACTTGTATATACAGGTACTGTTTAATCACATTTGTGGCATGAACTTGTTAAGTTATTACAGACCAAAAAGCAACTCTACATAACATGGGAGGCGCTCACTTGTGTAGTTTGCCACCATAGAAGGGTTTAGTCTGAAAGGTGATGACTGCTGAGTAGCCCGACTTGGCGCAGTTGATGTTGACTTTGCCGCCCAGTTCCACCCAGGGAACCGTGAGGATGGAGCGTGCGTATGCACAGGGCAGCGTGAAGGTGTACTCTTCATCATGTTCCAGCAAATTAAGACAACCTGAAAAAAAAAGGAAAGAAAAAAGACAGAATTATTATGTGCAATTATTTATTCATGGTGATCACTTATTCGACTGTTTGGTTTGATTTCTGAATTAATTTGTTAGCTAATAACTATCTTTGATTCATTGTGAGGTTTAAAAGCAGGTGAGGGATGATTGTTTGGGGAGTGCTGAGTGCTGGAGGAATATATCTGGAGGAATACAATTCATCTGATCTGCTGTTCAAATTCTTTATTGTTGACAAAAGACAGGATCGCACAATATCTGTTTTCGGTTACTAGAGGTAAATCAGAATCAGATTAATGTTTGAATAAGAAACAGAAACCAGTCTGACTAAAAAAGGAGATCTTCTCTTTTAATCCCCTCTCACCAGTTGCCCTGATGATGCTTATGTTGGCTTTCATTTCTATAGATTTGATCTCTTTCCTCTCAGACACTTGGCTTACCTTCTCCTATCATAGATACTCCAATGGACATCCCCATGAACTTGCTCTTGGTCCACACATGTGTATTCACACACATCCGCCTCTCCTGGCACTCTGCGTAGAAGCCAGACACAGGGGGGTGGTGGGACACCTGCTCCGCCACAAAGCGCACTTGGTGGTAGTCCTGGGAGGCATCCGGGTCAGGACTTCCTTGTGAGGGCTCCTTGGGGGCCTCTGGTTTCTTGGGTACCTTCCAGGAGCAGTGGAAGGTCTCGCCGATGATGGGGTTGTAGGGCTTCTTGGCGATGGCACCCTTGCGGCCCTCATGGAAGGAGGTGAGGTAGTACTCCACAAAACGGACCATACGGTCCTCCGGGCTGCTGCCGTCAGTGATGGTGACAAAGAGATCCGGGTGTGACATGAAGTCGGCATACATCTCCAGCAGAGAGCGCTTCTCCAGGATGAAGGTGGGGAGGACCACCTAGAGGGAAAACCAAATAAACATGGCTCAAGTAAAATAACTATAGTCATAATAGTTTTTCTTTTTTCACTCCATTTGGCGCCACATCTCACCATTATCAGTAAATCAAGGAAGCGATGATGTGACGTACATTAGACATGACCCCAGTGTCACAATTAACACTAGATCTCCATGAGATAAACCAATGGATCTGCCAGATAACTGCAATCAATCCGAAACCCAAGAGGAAGAGAGGATACCCAAAACTAGAAGAAGCGGACATTGGAAGATAAGATCTAATCTATCCAGGATCTGATTTTTAGTTTGGTGTTCTTATCGGGGTGTCGAGGACCAGTAATTACAAAGCAAGGTGTGGTTACTTCAGCTTGTAAAGATCATTAGCAACACAGACTAATGAAAAACAGACATTTACAATGATTACTGATCCAAGATGGGTCCATTAAATCAGGTAAACACTAGGTTGTTCACTCTTTAGCTGGTTTCCTTCATCCAGTGTCACACACAGTTGCTGTCAAGCACACAACTGAAAAATATGCATGTGCAGCATGAAAAAAGCTTTAACTGCGTGTCTGTGTCGTCATAATTTCAACATCTTACTGTAGGTTTAAATTTTGACATGATGTCAAAGTACATTGGACCACTGTTATTGAGGTGACCTTAGCACGACTCAACTGATACCCAAATGAGTCAAATAAAGTCAATATTCTAAATGAGAGAACTCAAATTGTTTGTAAAAAAAATAAAGCTTTATATGTTGGCTGTGTTCTTGTGCAGAAAATAATACCATGAAAATATTAAAACTAACTAAAAAAGCCAATAAAAGATAAACTCAAGAGCAAAATGAACACCTCTGTTTATCCCCTGTTGTTTCTGACTGAATGGATCACTTGTATAAAACTATTAAATGTCTAAGGACTTATATACTGCATTAAATTGTATGAGCAGTGAAGGATGATACATTATATTATATACCACTACATATACAGTTATTATTGAATGCCCGGAGCACAAAACTAAGCACATGCATGATGGAAAACCTTATGCACTCCTCACTGTGGGACCACTAAGTCATCTTCATGTGTAACACAGGACAGAAAGCCTTATTAAAAAACAACAACAAAACCCCAAAGAAAGTCAAGGTTTGTGAATAGTTGGTGGTAGAGCCGCAGTCAGCTTGTTTTGCTGCTTAGCAGGACGTGGAACTCGACCTACCCGCGTGAGGTCCATGCCCAGTTTCAGCTGGGACAGCAGGTGTAGGATGACGCTGCGCTCCTCCTCCACAGCGCCCAGGTCCTCCTCTTTGACTGAGAAGGAGTCCTCCAGCTCGTCCTCTGCGTCTATGTCTTCCTGCTCCTGGGAGATGAAAGAGGGAGAAGGGGGTGTGATTTATTCAACAACATGCTAAAGTGACTCAGCAGACGTTGAAAGTAGGTGATTGTTTATGGTGCGTGAGGTGTGCTCAAAACAGCTGTCAAGTTAAGAATGGTTGAAAAGCAGAAAAATGGGAATTCAATGATTAGAAAGGATTAGAGTTAAATCAACAGGTTGCTGCAACTTTTTTCAGTGTAGATCTTTGCTGTTTCCTAGGGGATACAGAGTGTCATTTCCTTGGTCTTACCCCAGAGAAGCTGCAGGATTCAGGACTGCTGAGCTCCAGACGACTCCCCTCCAGCGGGCCCTCCCCTGTCCCTAAGCTGCCCAGCGAGCTGCTGCCGTTCTTCAGGATGTCGGGCAGCTTAGGCTCCAACCACTCGATGGTGGGTCCTGGTGTGGACGGGGAATGCACAGCGGTAGGTTCAGAGGCACTCATAATACCCCCCCCCGTCCCTCCCAAGGCCCCCTGACGCTCACAGGTGCACACACACGTAGCTCTACACTGGGCCTACCATTCGCCACGCAACACCTCACACAACTGCCTGGCTGCTGACTGGACAGGTGGCTATTCCTTAGACAGCTGCCCCAGACCAAAAGAGTGTAACTCAACGCCTGCGACGAACCGAGTATCAGGATACTTTGGCCCCGCCGTCAGGAAACATCCTCCCTCTCTGATTGGTTAAAGCCTCTCAGTATGGCGTGGGCATTTTTTAAATTTTTTTTTTTAATGTATGTTTAGAGGTGGGCAGGTCTCATTCAAATTCACCTTGTGTGTCGTCGGACACCTTAATCTGATTGGCTGTTGCGATGAGTCTGGCCTTATGAAATATACATCGAGTAATGAGATCTGCTGTGAAAAAGTGGGGCATTAGCTGGCTGTTTTCCCATTTAAAAACATCCTCAACAGAGAGGGTTAATGTATCAGTAAGTCAAACACTTAACCCTGGATGCTCTCGAACACTGTGCTGTATGTTTCATGGTAAATGTATATTCTTCCAATGTTAAGCTGAATTAGAACAACACACTGGCCTCAAAGTGCTGCTGTTGGACATTTTAACCGTCTGAGATCTAATTACCTCCGAGACAGGTGGTAAGAACAGGTACAGTTCCCCATCAATAATGCAAAATAATTCCACTGTCCGGCCAACACAAACTGTTCGTCTGGATTGGATGCAGGTCTGGCATGTGCAAGACTATGATTTGTTGTGAAAGCTGCATGTGTCGCTTACAGCACACGCAGAGGACATTTAATCTGCAGAGTGTGACTGCAAGAAACTGGTTAGACATGCATTTACTCTTTCTGCTTGTCAAGAATGTTAAATTAACAACAAACCAAGCAACAACACCCCACCACTGACCTCCCAGGGAGCTTCTCTGCCTGGCCACCTGCTGCAAGTGAAGGATGTGCAGGCACTCGTTGAGGCAGTTCATGGTGGCCATGGAAGTGGCTTTAAGCATGAGCAGGTCCTGGTCTAGGGGGGAGAGGCCGGGGGCTGCAGGCAAGCCTTCTATGCTCTGGATCAGGTCTCTGTGCTGGCCCTGTGCCGTGGTCATCATCTGGAGAGGGAAAAAAATAATCTCTTTAAAATGTCACGACCTTTGTTTATGCAGGAACGGTTGAGCTTTTAACCTTGCTTTCATTGTTATGTAGGCAAAGTCCATATTTTGAGAAAATTACATTTACATAAACATTAAAATTCCTCACTGCTGCCAATGTCGTTTAGCTTTGTACTTTTCCCATATTAGGAAAAAAAAGGTCCTAATATGTTCTCATGTAAGTCAGCCCTGCAACAGTATTTATTGTGTCTTAGAGGTCTGTATGATTGAGCAGTGAGCACTAACTACCTAATAAAGTTCAGCTCTAAATGCCTTAAACTATCACTTATATTCTGTATTCTGATACTTCATGAGACAAATGTATTGGTTTAAATGTGGCAGTCAGATTAAAATCCACAGAAAACAATTTATTCAAAGCAGACGAAACACAACAGCACCCTCTTGTGGACGACCTGCATCACAACAGAGTTCATAACTAAACCAATCTAATTCAACTAAAGCCCTGCTATGAACTAAATCCTAAATATTTTATATTCATCTTGTAGGAACACACTTGTACTTTTAAAAACAGATCGACATTTCATTTTTGTTCACTGTCACTTTGCCTTTGCTACTAAATTCTTCTCCAATCATTAATATTTATGTCGCATTTTTATCTCATGCAATTATAATTACATTCCAGCGAAATGGATGTCTGGCGGATGAACTGTATTCTGTTTGTATCCATGTTAACAAGGTTGGAAAGAGGATCTTTAGATGTCTGCCATGGCAAGACTTTGAAGAGGTTTGGTTGTATAACAGATGATGTCAGAGATGTAAAACTTTACCATTGACAGATTAAAATCTAACAGCATTTTGATTGGATCAGATTCAGATTTTCTTGCTTTCACTTTGCAAAAAACATCAGACTGAAAACTTGGCAGAGAGTCCTTAATTTTATTCAGCCCGAGTCCGTGTTATCTCTCGCTACATCTACACGGGAAATTGTGTCTATGGGTCACAGCAGATGTGACGACGTAAGCTCAGACTTGCACTGTTTAAAGGTCACTTTTCATACAAAAACTACAGTAACTGTGACTGCAGACAGCCCAACATGCTGACAGAGTGACCCCGGCTTGCTGTACCTCTCTGGCGTCCAATAGATGGTCTGGCAGCAGGGACCTCTTGCTGGAGTAGAGTGACGAGCCCTTGTGCATATGTGACCAGTTGAATACGGAGGCAGGGTTCTGGCTGGGTCTGCGCACGGACATGGGCGAGCTGCCGCTACCTTGAGACGCCATAGAGTAGCTGCGGGACTTGGGTGGGGGATTACTCTGTGAAATGCAAAGATAAAGTTTCAAAAAGCTAATCTGTGGTTAGAATAAAAATACACTGCATTTATGTCTTGCTACAAGAGTTGTGGAGAGAACTGCACCATGAAGAAATGAAGCATGATGTGATTTTCTGTGCAATAAAGATTGAAAATGCTAATTTCAATGTTAAGCTTCACACTGCACACATCTGCTGTAAGAATCATCTTGTCATTTTCAAATAAATCTGAAAGGAAAAACAGAAAATCAAACTGCAACTATTTTGATAACCGTGTCAATGTTTTTTAAGCAAAAACGCCAAATATTTGCATGTTCCAGCTTCTCAAATGTGAGAACTAGCCGCTTTTCCTCATTTTAAAATGATAAAAAATGTTCTTAGAATCTTCTGCTTTTAGTTTGTCTGACTGAAAAATAACTATTATGGCCATTTTTTTATTATTTCTGACATTTTATAGCTGCAGACTATTTTCCACCACTGTTTTAATAAGGAGCCCTGCGGAGTTCTTCTCTGTTTTTTGCTCTCATGTATCTCAAGACCATTAAAAAAAACAGGCTGTGGGCCGGATAGTAGTTAGTAGATCAATACGCATATCAATAGTGCTGATTATTGTGCTTACACACAAGCAAAAACCTAAATACCTACATAAACTACATAATTTCACAGCTCTACACTTTTGTGCTGCAGCCAGATGGATGTGGGAGACGGAAAACAGGAAAGTCAAGACTGTCCACTTCACATCCGCTGTGTGGCAGAGTCACATTCTTTTGTTTATCATGGACAACGTTTAAAATACAGCTATAATATTTAAGAATAGCCTTGTAGCCAGCTGTGCCATTTAGTTGCAGTGCAGCAGGCCTCTCATGGAATATTATCGCCTTATATTATTGCCACCAAAATGTGCACTAACTGATATTTAATGTACATACAATACATAAAAAGGAGTATATAATGACTACAATTATACATTAAATAAAGGAGAGGAATAGATCTATCACCGAGCACAGCATCTTACCTTCCCCATGGCCTCTGTGTGGTGCTGAGTGCAGATCTGCAGTCTGCTCACCCAGTGCTGCCTCTCTTTGGCGTCAGTAGCTGAGATGTGCACACAAACACGAGAAAAGCAAGAGAACAAAATCTCGTTACAGTTACTATCGGACGATCTTATATCGCATTGATCCCTGCGTGCTACTGCCTCACCAGCAGCGGATAATGGAAAACATCCAGATCAATACTGTGTGAACCTGATGGATGATAATGACAGTACGCCTGGAGTTAAAAATGGAGCTGACAGACAATATTAAGGTGAAAAGCTTCGGTTCCTGTGAGTGAAAGCTCAGGGAGGAGATAAATGATCCACTGTGGTTTAAAGGATGGACACATGACTGTAAATGTTGAGATGTCAGTGTGTTCAATACATTAAAGACAGGTACGTACCCCTGAGCTTGTACTGCTCCCCGCTGATGGCGTTGACAGTGAAGGTATGAGAGTCCTCGTCGCTGGGGGAGATGACGGCCCCCGCCAAGGGGAGCATGCCGCGGGGCTTCTGGGGCCGCGACTGCTCATTGACAAAGTACTCCAGCAAGCCCGCCTCATTGTTTAAGACAAAGAACCTGAAAACAACAGCCACCCCGACAATGTCTGTCACTTCTATGAACCAGCATGACGATTACAATAATGAATTCTGATAATATCTTGTTCTTACATTTAACTCAAACAACATACATTTTAGGTTGGTGTTGAGTCAGTACATAAAAACAAGGGCTAGGACAAATATAAAGAATAGACATATTGTAGTATGTATGTAGTATGTAGTACACTCCTTGAATTAAAAAGGTTCAAAATGTTCATGTTTGATTTTGTATTTTGGTGCTATTATGTTTTATATGAAGTTAAAAGTTTAGACATAAGCTAAATCTTTAGTCTCCTTCTTTTCAGTCAATAATGTTTATATCTTCATTTGTTAGATATAATTTGTGATGATTCATCTATATATATGTGCATTCTTTTAACACTGTTACAATAGAATAGAAAAGAAATAAAAAGTGTTAAACAAATGTATGAGAGCTCACCTGTATTGCCATCCTGTCACCAGGTTGGTGTACTTCATCAAGTAGCCATCAATATTCTCCATGTGATCACTGGCAGGAGATGTTATCAAGCAAAAGGAGACAAAGAACAATTGAGATAAAAAATTAAAAAATACTTGTTGAAGACACACCCTTAAACACACACACACAGGTAAACGCAGAAAGCAATCATTCATTGTTGTGTAGTGACAGATCTGCTAAAAAAAACTGGGCTGCTCCTCTTCTGACTGAGAAATTTGATGATATAATTAAAAACAAATTGCCCACGATGAAACACCATTTACAAAAAGAGCACCTCGTGTTTGTATAACACTCATAATGCTGCTGTCTCACTCGCTAATTACACCAGAAACGCCTTCAATTAAGAAATGGCTTAGATATTTGGAGGCGAGCAGGATAAACAAACACCCACCTATACTGCCAGCTTTTGGCACTTGCTCTCCCCGAGCTTGGGGTCTTAATCTGGGGTAATACATCCAGCTTCCCTTCGTTTTCCGTGGTATTTCGTATAGCCGCTGTCTCCCCTTGCATAGTCACCAGCGACAAAAAACCTCCTTTTAGACGCTAACTCAGCTCGCTAAGCTAATGTGATTAAAGTGGACCAGCTCGCTTTTTTAGGACACAGACTGAAGCTGTAGGTTCATCTCTTATAGAAAACGCACAGCACACCTTGCAGACGCCAAGCTGTTAACTGGCTATGTTAAATAAGAGATAAAACATGTCTAATATGCTGATATAGCGACTAGCTGCATTAGCATTGTCTGCTAGCTCGCCTGCTATTTACTGCTTTGGCAGGAAGCGGTCATGTGACTCGTGTTGCAGACTTCCGGGTTCAGACTAAAGCTACCAGCAATGAAAATATAATGTTATTATTTTTATTAACATGAATCTTATTTCTAATAACAATAACAAAGTTTATAGTTATTGTATAATAATATTATAACACGTAAAATAATTACATTTTACAAAATAAATGTAATTTTATTCATTGATTTATTTATTTTGCATTTTAGTGGTTTATTTTTTATTCTAATTTTAATTGTGTTTACGGGCTATGGTCATTATAATAATACACTTTACTAAGTCATTATTTTGAGTCACTAAGTCATTATTTTGAGTCACTAAGTCATTATTTTGAAAACAATGTCTCATTATTTTGACTAACAGGATCTTTTTTTCCATCACATTGGCGGAAATGGGCTTTGATAACAGTCAACTACACAAACAACAGAATAAATAAACAATCTTGGCATGTCTTTTTTTGGCATGTCAATTTCATTTAATTTGACTGCAAATATTTATTTTTTTATATATAGAAAACAGGAGCAGATATATATTTAACATAATAATATTTAAAAATCTGTAAGCTAATATCAAAAGCAAAAAACAAAAAAATATATATAAAATGTTTCGCATTTTTGACATATACAACTTGACCACAAATTGTATTTATCGACAAGCTGATACAAGCCTATTATTGCATTCTCCTATTGTGAGCCTTATTTTGGAAACCATATCGACCGGAAGTGTCAATTACATGACGTTAATTGAAAATAGCTTGACTGGCGAATTCGCGCATTTCCAGTCAATATTCAATAATAAATGACCGATAAAACATTAATGCGCTATACATTAGGCTTTCCTTTGTTTCTTGGATACGCTCTATAGGCTTCTGATTGAGTTTTATGATATCAAACTTTATCTACATGGTGTAAAATGAAAGTAAACGCTACAAGACGGCGGTGATACGTTATTATATGATTCCCACTTAGGAAAGAGGTGTATCCTGTGTGTCTGTGTGTGTGAAGGGGAGGGCTGAAACAAGCATTTTTATAGGGCGTATGAGGAAGTTATTGCAGACGACGATCTGTAGTTTTAGACGAGCTGTAGCTCTATCTACTTTCAAAATGCCTGGGAAGAAAATCTGCATCGTTGGATCTGGAAACTGGTAACTTATCATCTTGGCTTTTGTGTGCATCTTTCAATAGACAGACACGTTGTTTTAGTTTATTGTTGTATGCAGTTTAAACGAATCGCGGATCTTGCAAGTTTAGCTGATATAAACCTTCTCATACCGGCGTTGTAATGGTTGCAATGTCTCTATTTTTAAGTACTAACCAAAAGGAAGACTGCTTTTCTTTTCAAAAACGCCTTGATACCAATCTGAAGATCTACAAGCTGCAACATGTTTGTAGGAGCTCAAATAAAAGAGCCGATGAGCTATGAATTGTATAGTGACTCACAGCAGCACTGAATGTTCTTTATAATGCACTTACCTTTTATCTCTTGTGGCACCAGTAAGGATATTACCACATTTGTGTGTCTGGAGCCATGCCTCTTTAACATTTTTGCATCAGGGACCCATCAGGGAAAGATATTTGCGTTTATAGATGTTTAAATTACAGAAAGTGTGTGAAACCCATGACCAAAATAGTCATACCTAGAATTATAGTGAATATGAATAATTCCCCTTTTTGCTAGGGACCCCACTTGTAGAGTCACTACTCTAGAGTCTGTGTAGATACTCCGCAAAATGCAGTTAAATGCAAACCAATTCTTGATTTCCAAGCATTAAAAATGACCCAAAACCATACTGACCTTTTTTATTCCCCTATGGTTCCTGCGCCTTCTTGGAGGTTTTTGAATGCTGTTTGGATTGTCTGCTCACATCCCCTCTCTCTCTCTCTCTCTCTCTCTCTCTCTCTCTCTCTCTCTCTCTCTCTCTCTCTCTCTCTCTCTCTCTCTCCAGGGGCTCCTCGATTGCCAAAATCATCGGGCACAATGTCAAAGCATCCAACCGGTTCGACCCAATAGTGAACATGTGGGTTTACGAAGAAATGATTGACGGGAAGAAGCTAACTGAGATCATCAATACAGAACATGAGAATGTCAAGTATCTCCCAGGTCACAAGCTGCCCAGGAATGTGGTAAGTGTACCAGTTTAATCAGGGTCTGATAAGCGGTATTATCTTTAATGACTAAACTCATCAACAGGTTATGCAATTCAGCACAATCATGAAACACAGTTTGATTGTGCAGTAAAAAAAATGCACTGATAAGATAACTCAACTTTGGCCCACAGAGTGTGTGTCATCAGTTTATAAGTGTACTCATCTTTCAATTAAATTACACAACTACAGTATCAAGTGCAAAATAAAACTATTTAATGGCAGGAAACAGTGCCTTAGCAGACAAACTATACAATTGTTTATATGGAATATGGACCATAATGATACATTAGGGGTGTATTAATCATTAGGGGTATATTAATCATGTTCTTGTAAATAACCAGGCAGAATGTAGATGATTTGTTGTCATGTTGAGATATTTTGCAAGAATTCGTTTTTTCTAATCGCAAACATTAATTGTTGTTATTGATGGTTAATAACTGTAATCTGCCATAAAACTCATTAATATGCTAGTTAAAACTATGGTGTCATATGTACTGATACTGTATAAGGACTAACTTTGTTTTCAATGTCCCAAAAGGTGGCCATCCCAGAGATCACAGAGTCTGTGAAGGGTGCAAAGATCCTTGTGTTTGTAATCCCGCACCAGTTCATCAACAAACTCTGTGACCAGATTAAGCCTCACATCACAGAAGGAACCATCGGGATATCACTCATCAAAGTGAGATCCTGTCATTGTTCGTCATGTCTGATTTCTTGACAGTAAACAGTGGAAAAGGGGAAATACTGTCACTTGATTTTTGTACTGTATTTTTCTGCTGTCATGGCATCACAAGACCTCGTAGTTGAGCAATTACCACAATGATATCTATTATTATTATTACTTCAACGTGACCCTGCCTCAGCCAGACGTTGTTCATGGTGGTCTGAAACTGTCTCAATCATTCAGGGCATTGATGAAGGACCTGAGGGATTGAAGCTCATCTCAGACGTCATCCGAGAGAAACTAGAGATCGAGGTCAGCGTCCTGATGGGGGCCAATATCGCCAGCGAGGTGGCAGACGAGAAATTCTGTGAAACCACTATCGGTTAGTCACTGTTTTCATGATTGTCGTGATGATTTTTTGCATTGTTTGCATGCAGATGGTGATCTAAGATTGAAAAGAGGATGCAGTGTGGTGGTCACTGGTTACTTCCCTGTTTTACCAACATTGAGTTTCTCTTTACAAAACTTTATTCAATACAGGGTCAACAAATGAGGCAAACGGCCTTATCTTCAAAGAGATGCTTCAGACTCCCAACTTCCGTATCACCGTGGTACAGGAGAGTGATATAGTGGAGCTGTGTGGAGCTCTGAAGGTAAAGACATCCACACATTATGAGTCCTGAAAAGAATCAAACCCTTAAATTGTTACTACACATTAATACAGGATGTAAAAGGCTACAGGAGGAGTTTTTGAAAGCTAAATGTTGCGTATCCGTTTATTCATGTCTTGCCAGAACATTGTGGCAGTAGGGGCTGGATTCTGTGACGGCCTTGGTTTTGGGGACAACACCAAGGCAGCAGTGATCAGGCTTGGTCTGATGGAAATGGTCGCCTTCGCTAGGCTGTTCTGCAAAGGCCAAGTGAGCTCTGGCACCTTCCTGGAAAGCTGCGGTGTGGCCGACCTCATCACCACCTGCTACGGTGGTCGAAACCGCAAAGTTGCAGAAGCCTTCGCCAAAACATCCAAGGTGACAGAATGAGTCGCTGCTACTTCTTTTTAAAATATAGATATGTTATTGAGATATTTAGAATATGTCACTAAACCACATTAAATTGATCTCTATATGTTTGGTTTCACAGTCTATCGTTGAGCTGGAGGCAGAAATGCTTAACGGTCAGAAGCTGCAGGGTCCACAGACCTCAGCAGAGGTCTACAAGATTCTTCAAAAGAGGGACATGGTCAGCAAGTGAGTACACCTCTACTGTACAAGTACTGATTAACACTGTTGACCCCAGCTCCATACCCAGCTTCATACATCCAGTTTCCATAACACATGAACAAAAATGTGTTAATGTCACTTTTCTGACTTTGCACCAATTCCAACACACTAATTATGCATTCTTAAGTATAATCTCTTATGTTATATGCTTTGATGTATGTTGGGAATTGTGATGGCCCTTGGGAAATGTATTAATAATTGTCAAATGACCCAAAGGTTGCATTATATTATAGGTTAGCATAATTAGGTGTTAACATAAAAAGGAATGATTACAGCAAGAAAAACCTGTTTGAATGTTAATTTGGACACCTGACTATTGTTTGAAGACAGGCTTTAAAAATGATGAACCTATCCTTTAATCTTAGTTGTTGTTCCTCGATATTCTGATCAAGATTAGTAACCAATTTAATAATATTTTGTACTTAAATTCTTAATGAAAGGAATAATAACACATTGATTTCAGGCATGGCCCACCCACACAGGTGTTTTCACTTATCTTGCTTGATTATACCTCTTCTCAGGACTGGGCTTGATTAACATCTCCCTCACTCTCTTATAATATAATTAGGTTTGAACATTACACAGGTTTCCTTTCAGGGTCCATAAAATATATAAGAATTGCAGTCAGAATGTGTTCTGATAAAACAATTTATCATCGGTATTATGCCAGAATAAATGAAAACAATAGTGCAGTACAGCCTGGCAGATACAGGATATTTGAGTTTATGTAATATTTGTCTTCCATAGGTTTCCATTGTTCGCAGCAGTCTACCAGATCTGCTTTGAGGGCAAAGAGGTGAAAGAGTTCATCACCTGTCTGCAAAACCATCCAGAGCATATGTGATGTGACCCGTCTGCAAACATGTTCACTACCACTAGAGGCTGACAGAGATTCATGACATGCATACGCACAATACAACAACTATAACCAAGAGCACTTTCATGAAAGATGATTTTTTTTTTACTGGGAAAATTTCTTAATAGAACCCTTTTTATTCTAAGCTTTAAAAGCAAATATTTCTTGATTCCGCTCTTATGTTTTGTCAAATGTACTGTGTTAATAATTTGGCTCTTTATATGGTTTCTGTGCTAAAAAGTCAGGATATCAATAAAATGGTAGCTATAAAAATGTATCTATATTTCAACTGTGGCAAATATTGAAATATAGTTCTCTTTCTAAGCCACTCCACTCCACTTTTATTATTGCCAAAAATTTGCTATAATGTTTATGAGGGAACACAAACATAACACTGTTGTCTGACTTACCTTTTACTACATGACTGTGTTTTCAATCTCAAAATTAAAACTAGGGATGTGTTTTTTTACCTTCATGTGGAGCTGTGTCCTCAATAAAAATCAATTCATAAGAAAAAAAACGTCTTTTCTTTCTTTTTATGAAGAACCAGTGTCGTGTGAAGGACGCTATGACAATTGTAATGTTTTGTCACAAGGGGGCACACCATTCACATCAGCATGTCAAGGTAGTGATAGATGAAGATGAAGATAGTGCATCTCCATAAACCTCCCTGAGACATACAACAGACAGGACTGATGAGCTGAGAGCAAAGTCCAGTGTCAGCATTTAAAGTGTGTCCTTTAATCTCCATGTGCAAAATACTGCACGCCCCTTTTGATCAATTCACTCAGAAAAGAGGGCTCACTCCTCCAAACAGATACCCACTCCTGTGTTTGCAAGCTATGTGGGTGAGTTGTGTGTCAGATCCCACACTCTGTCTGCGATAGTCTGAAACTGATTCCCACGAGGGCCACAGTAACTCAGTATGAGAAAGCAGATTAAAGAACAAACAGCGTCCTTGTCCTTCCATCTCAACCATGTTACAGGTCAGACCGGTGAAACCTTTGATAATCTCCTGGCTTGCACTGTCTGTCTCCATCTGTCTCCCATCGCTGTTTCTCTTTGTGTATGTATGTCCATCTTTGTCTGCATCTTTCTTGTGACTGTCTCTGTTGATGGTCCTTTGACCGAAACTTCCCTTTCTGCACATGAAATACAATAGCACAGCATGTCAATACATTTTTTGCGACACGTACAACAACAACCTGCACAAAAGAACCGTTATCTTGTTCCTATTTCTTCTTTAATTTTACATGGACATGACAGCACATCCATCACTTTTTGGGAAAAATGCAAAGATACAAAACCTCTTTTTTCCTCTTTGTCCATCTCACTGGTGCTCTATTTATGAGTAACTTTCCAAGGTATCTCCCTGCTGGCTCATAGGCCCTCATGGCCACCACTGTCCAGATCCCAGGACATCAAAGGGTTCACTAAAGGCCCAGGGAGGGTGATGGAAGAGGCACCAGCTTTGGGAAGAGGCCATGAGGGGCCACGTGGACCTTCCACAGGTTCCCATGGGAGAGCTGGTTCTCCCAGGTCAATGTCCTCTGCAGTGGGATGGCTCCTCTCATCTCATAACAGCTACTGTCATCGGTGGGTTTTGAGGGAGCGCTTAGACCCTTGTGGTGGTTTGACACAAGCCCAGATCCGTTGTTTCAAAGAGAAGGCCCACCTCCAGATGAGACCCAAGCTTGAAAGAGGAGCTTAATCACCACGGTAACTTGTCTGTTGGTACCTATGACCCCACGCACACATACACCGTCCTCTTGTAAGAGGCCCTTTGGACAGCAGAGGATAATAGCATGAAAGCGTGGATTGAGGTCAATGTTAATTTCGATGTATATTTATCTTTCTGATTACCATTTAAAGCCAAAATTGAAGGTTTAACTTTCTCCTTAAAGCTGAACTAGAGACGATGTTACAAGAAAACCTTAAAAACAGAACTGATTAGCATCAAATCACATTGCATCTGTTGTTCATACTTAAAGTAATAGTTTTTAAATGTTTGGGTAAGGGTGAGATGATAACATTGATATCAGTCTCTCTCTTAGCACAACACTGACTCTGTCCAAAGTGAAAAAAAATATGACTTCCAACACCTCCAGAGCTGGCTGATTTGTATCTTTTTTGTTTAAATTGTGTGGTAAGAGAAATGCAAAAACAACAATTTGTGGTTTTAGGGGGGAGTTATGCGCTGGAGTGAAATTACAAAGGAACAACTTTCTACAGAGGAAACAGTCCATATCAAATCTTTTGACAGTAAAGGCTTTCCAGCTGTGGGAGGCAGCACCTCCTGCTCAGCACCGAATCTACAGACAAAGTTAGCGACTAACTTGTGAACATAGTGGAGCATTGAGCTGCTAAAGAGCCACATATTTCCTTAAGGAGACAAAAACAGCAATAAAAGGAGATTGAAAACAGGTCTCAGATTCATCAAAAGAATGAAAACTTATTTGCAGAATATCAAATAGGCAACTTGTTTCGCAATAAGTTGACCATATCAACTTTATTTAGAGGTAATTATCAGTTGTGTTTACAGCTTGTTTTTGCTGCCCACAAGTGGCCAAAAAATTAGTTAACGCAGGTTTCAAACCTGGAAAAATGAAGCCAAACTCACTGCATGGATACCACTACAGGTGAGCAAGAAAATTAGATTTGTGACTGATCCTTTAAATATTTTTTTACAATAAGGTGATAAATGTGTTCTCTTACCAGTATTGGAGTGATTTATGATGCACATCACTCCATTGTGTGTGAAGTTGTATGTGTCAGTCTGTAAATGTGTCCTGCTATTAATAAGGTAGCTAAACTGTATTAATGTGGATTTAATCTCCATCATATCTAGCCAGAAAACATATTAAGACACTTCAGTACATTCCACATTAAGTACGGGTTGTGATTTATGAGGTGTGATGTGACTCGGCTGTTATTCACAGTCAGCTTATCACACCTGTGTCTCCCATGGAACAATGTCTCAGTTGTGCATCCAAACTTCTCCCCAGAGCACTTTATTATTATTATAATAATTTTTTTAATACAGAATGTGGGCCACCCCAAACCAGACCACATGATTCATGCCTTTGGGAGAACCTTTACGTCAGCGTGAAACCTCACACGCAGGCTAATAGATAACTTATAATATCACCTAAAGGCAAAGAAGTCTTGGTACTGTAGTTTAGCATTGTGTTTATATCTTTTTACCTAATTATTTATATCTTTATGTGTTCACTACATGTTTGCCTGTGTGAGGTTGTCTGACACAGAAGGGTGAGAGTCTATCCTACATCCTCAGCTAATTACAGGCCCATGATCTCGTCAGCTGTCACCACCACACTCTTTTTACATGTCAATGACAGCCAAATGGGACCTCATATCCTTCCTCTAGCTCATACAATGCTCTCATTGAAAGCATCAGAGATGGGGAGAAAACCAAAAGAGAGAAAGCGAAGGATGCCACTCCTCATCCCAGCTGGCGTTGGCTGAATGGCAAAGGGCACGGAGTCTTGTTCGTGAAATAACAACCACTCCCACTCCTCTCCTCAAATCCTCCTCCTCCTCCTCTCACCTCTGGTCCGGTCGTCTTCATCATCGCCTCGGCTTAATCTGAGCACGTTCATGGGGATGTGCACCCAGGCTCTTTCTTTAGTGCTCCGACTCGCCTCTGCCTCCTTTTGTGTTTGCCAGCCCTCTGATGAGGGAAAAAAAAGAAACGGGAGGGTTTGTCTTTAGCTTTCGTAGTGTTTGGGGAAAGAGGAGGAGACCTTGGCAAGAAGCCTGGCCGTGGCACTGCATACAAACACAGGGTGAAAACACAAGGCCTATTTGTTTGACTCTCCCATCTTCTTACCTCAGGGAGAGAGGGAAAAATTGCATGAGACAGCCATAAGTTATGGTTCGTCCCTCGCTCCCTCTGGACTGCCATCGATTCTACAAACAGCCAGGGGATGGACGGAGACAAGACGAATAGAGGATCCACGTCGGGAAATCATTGACCATAATTCAATGGAATTAACTCAATTTGTACAGTAAAGACTTGGCAGGATGCCCGGCCTTGTTTGCTGCTTAAAAAAACCCTCAGTGAAAAAGCACTTCGATTAAATATGAAATACTATCATCTCTTACGTGAATCTACATCAGGGAGTAACCAGGATTTATCGCTACACTATATCTCTAACTAGACAAAGGGCTGACATAGTCAAAGCCGGATAATGTCTCTTCCTTTTTTCCTATGCTGCATTACATCCTGGTTCATCTAAATCTCCTTAGCTTGGTCTCCTGTGGATTCAAACTAGCCGACGTCAGCACAAACCACACAATTCTGTCTGATTTGTGGAAGATGAAATCTTTACCGTATGTACTGTACTTTCCTCTCTCTCGAGTCCACGCTTACATGATCATAAAGATGCTTTCTGGGGCGGCTGATGTGAAATGGGCAATCGCTGCGTTCCCAGTGCAGCTGCAAATACTGTAACATTGATGTGGCATTCCAACGTGTCAGTAAAATCGCGTGGGCCATGCAAGCCACTTCCTGCTCCCCAGAACAAATATTCACATGGGAGGTTCAGAACTGT
This sequence comes from Scomber scombrus, assembly GCF_963691925.1. Taxonomy (NCBI): domain Eukaryota; kingdom Metazoa; phylum Chordata; class Actinopteri; order Scombriformes; family Scombridae; genus Scomber; species Scomber scombrus. Next base: position 3,495,417 of record NC_084993.1, on the reverse strand, counting down.
GTCGGATTCGAAGCGCAAAGTAACGATTTCACAAGTCTGATCATATTCAATATGTTTTCCAGCATTTTGGTATGCAAATTAGCCCTAGGCCATATTATTATTAGTTCAAGCCACATCGTGAGTGAGATCATATCAGCAGAATTGAAAGTTTTTCATGTTATCTGCAAAAATAGAAGGGTAGACTTGTCTTGACAGCGTTGTGGTGCATCTACACCTTCGGGAACATCTGGTGCTTCGATTACAGATGCTTGTGGTAGACTCACATTCGAAACGTCCTACTGATAGAAGACAATGCGTGTTAGAGGGATCTCCCATAAAACAGGTACACCGAAGGAGCTGTAAGTATTGCAGCGAGCCTCAGAGTTGACTGCTTTATGACTGCTCTGGTCGTAACCGCAATTGCAGCAAGCAATCCAAAGGGAGGCATTGTGGTTGAATGAGAAAGCAGCCTAACACGTCTGGAAGAAGATGGGATGATACTGCAGTGGGTATTCATCCATTTATGCATCTGTTTACATCAATGTGTTTCCTGATGTGTTTTCCTGGTGGTTTGAGGAGAAGTTCTTGCCATATTGAACCTATGAATCTTCAAGAGTCCCATCTATCTATTTATCTGTCTATTACACTAAGATTTGTCATGTTTTGTGAGCCATTAAGTATGTTAAAATAAATGCTTTTAAGGAGAATACCGGTGTCAAGTTACTGAGTTTGATCTACATCGCCACTCAGTGTTGCTTTTGTTCTTGTCTGAAACAAATTATAATGTCAAACAAAGGTTAAAATGAAGAAAAACCTGCTTGTATGCTTGTAACAAACTAGTTTGTAGGATGTGAAGATGGACAATGCCTGAAGGAAAGTGTTATTGCTGTTTTGGCTCCACTTGAAGGCATGGTAAATTGCCTGTTGTCAGTCAGTGAGATAAGACAAGAAAAATCATTCAAATGACCAATCACAGAAAAGTGTGGAAGGATGGAGGGGGGGTTCAGACACTGTTCTACGACCTGAGAAGCACTTTGTGTGAAGCATATTGACCTCTTACTTCCTGACAAAACTGTGTCCAGTAAATGAAGAGCAATTTAGGCTGTGTGGATGTTGCAATGGACTGACTCGTTTTAAGCATGCAGAGGCCAGTTTCCATACAGTTAAAATGTGAATGTAGAAAAACAATCCCTGATATCTTTAAATATGTTGGCCATGTGTAGACAGCAGTGAGAAAAAATGCAAAAAAGAAAGGTCAACCTGCACAATGTTACCAAAATTAATAAATTATATGGCTCTTGACATTGAAGGGGTGACACTTTCTTCCACCGAGCACATGCATGGCTGCAATGGAAAGGACCGGAATTTCCTCAAGTCATAGCGTGCATAGTAAATGCTTTGACCGGTCTCCTCGCATCCTCTCTGAACTGCTACAGTATATATATGGCTTTCCTCTTCTACACACCGATCGTTTCCTCAGTGCTCCTGCAGGGCTCTGACCTGTGACATGAAAGAGTTGGACCTCTTGCCTTCAATGGATCCGGATGTGCGGCGGGTCAAGTCGTATTCGAGGATCATTAGCCATTACCTCCTTGCTGCACACACGCACATCAATGCACGTGCAAGGGTTAAAAGGGACCAAAATGAGAGCTTGATTTTGAACTGCAGCAGCTGGTAAATAATAGTTTCTGCAAATACACCATTAACCTGACTTGATTCATGCCTCTCAAAATGCAGCCTGAAAGGATTCCCATCATGCCAAAATGACGAGTTGAGCTCCTTGACAATAAATATAAAAAATAAGAGCTAAGAGCTAAGAGCTGAAGTGTTTTTCTTGCCTTACCTCAAGATAAGAGCATATCAGAGCGCGTGGAGGAGGACGATATGGAAGGCATGATGTGATTTAAGAGGGAATGGGGGATTTAAAGTATTTCTTGACAAGATGAGCACACGTGAATACACAAGACACACATGACAGCTCTCATGATGTACAGGTAGCAAACTGCACCTGTCAGGCATTCGAGTTTACAAGCGACCTGTAAAGAATTCAAACTAATAGTGCTGACAGTGAAGACATTTATAGTATAATTGGGACCAAAAGTGATGGCTGCAACTATCTTTGACATTGATCTTGACTTTTGCAAATGCAACTTGTACAGACAGATTATTTGTTGTGCAAATTGAAAGTCTCTGCTCACTCAACTGTTTAATTTAACTTTTTTTGTATTTATTTTTATCTGGCAATGCAGTCCTTTGATTTACAACATCTGCTCTTTTCTGCTGGGTTAAATAATACATCACAAGCATCCAATTAAGCAATCAAAGATTTCCATTATTAAACACTAACAGAAAATGACACGGTCAATCTCCTCATATTATTCTCCTTCATAATGTTTGATGCCAATCTGTATAATACAATGCTGCTTTTTATCCGGTTAGCTCCTGACATTTAGATTTAATTGAATGCCAGTGATGAAAGGACGACCTGGGATCATGTTATTTTCTCTAAAAGATTTTTTTTTTTCCACTGAAATTCATGACATCATTTATCTTTCAGCTCTCCACAGGCCAAAGTCTCCCAATGTCGCCTGCCTACTCGGTCTCAGTCCGTCTCTGTGAGCGAACAATGTTGCAATGCAATGAGGTTATAGGGGAAGAATGCGACAACAGAATGGAATTACTGGAGAAATTATTGCATTTGAGACCACAAGGAATGCACCAGAGATGGGCTGAAGCGGAGCATTTGTTCACAGTGGTTATGGATGTCAACTTGTGGGTGGTTGGTGCTATAGCTGATGAGCTCTGACACTCAGGAAGCAGCCTAAGAAACACAACGTTTATTTTAACTAAATGCACATTTGAGTATGATGCACACCTTAAGAAAAAAAAAAGCAAAATAAGCTAAATGTATCACCTGGGTTAAGATTGATTTGGCATCTTTGTGCCTTTGTGGGCTACGAGGATGGGTAGCAGCGAGGAATGCAGTGTGCTAAGAAGTGCCCTGCAGAGAGGCCAATGAAAAGCAAAACGCTGGTGGCTCCCGGCCGGTGAAAAGAAGTCTACTTGGCAGTAAAGCTGAGAGTCATGTGCCTCCATTTAAATGAGAAGGCAAGAAAGGAAAGGGAGACAGGCGAGGGGAGGGAGAGAAATACAGGCTGAGCTAAGAGGCTGGGGACTCTGCCAAGCCAAGACACTTGAGGAATGCAGCAGCAGCAGCAGCAGCTCTCCCTTCGCAGTAATACCATTACAGTTACTGCTATCTGAGTCAGGAAAATAGCTCTTCTAGTCTAGTCAGCAAGTCTCATGGCCAGTGTAAACAGATGACAGGTAACACCCTGCACCAAAGAGAGAGAAACTGCAAAAATCGATCACTGGGATAGAAATTTGGACTCCTGACCAAGAAATTCCAAGCATAGCGATATTTGTTTTGTGTGTGTTTACAAAAAAAAGGAAAAAAAGCATAAAAGCATGCAAGCTCGTGTCCAAGTTGTTGGTGCTTGCACGTAGCTGCACGTCTGTCAACCAAGTGTTTTAGATGCAAGTGAGCGTTGTCTTGTCTTGTCAACGTCTGTGGAGTTGTGTGTGTGTGAGAGCGTGAGGCATGTGGTGTGAGTCCTCCAGCCCTGGCAGTTAGTTAATAAACACAGGCCTGTCAACAGCTGCTGGTGATGTAATGTGGAACTTCTCCTCACTCTCCTTATCCTCCCGCCCCACCCCGCCTCCCTGACTCCCTCCACAACCACCACCTCCCTCCCTCCCTCCCTTCTATTTACAAGTCTTATTGGGTGTTGCTGCAGACTTCCAGCACTGGCAGCACAGATAGTGTGTTTAAGACTCTGTGTATGTGTGTGTGTTTGTGAGTGGCTTCCCCCTGCAACACTTCCTGGGGAATTTACGACAGCATGTTTTCAGCTGCCATCAAAGGAAATTCCACATCATCACGCTGTCTTCCTAACCAAAACACCTCTGAGAGTCTGGGAGCTACAGAGCTGGCTACAAACCTGTTGAGTGGAGAGGATCCGGCCGGTGCAGAGTAAGTTTGGATTCCTGCTTGTTTGTCTTTTGACATTATGGGAGGCGGTTTTTGCTTTCATTCATAGCCTTTGAGAAGTGAAAACTGTGGCTGCAGAGCACAATTCAAATCAAAATCAGGCCTACAAAGTTTCAACAGTGTGCAAAAACTGACAACTAAACTCAATTTCACAACATCTTGCTCCTATAGTTTCAGGTCTTCTTGACACACAAATTATTAAACAAGTAAAGTGTATTAGTGGTAAAATGATCGGTATGGCCTTAAATATTTAATCCTGGTTGAAACTTTGTGAATTTAAATTCATAGCACTATTCAAACACAGACACGATTTATTTTAATCACATAACGTAAAGAAATGTGACTTGAAATATTAAAAAAAGAGCTAGTTAGCTTTTCTAACTATTCAAGAATTCATTCCAGCACATTGCACATATAAGAACAAACAAACAATAAAACATGTTAAATCACACAAAGAAATACCAGATAATAGCAAAAAATACAAAGAATAATTAAAAGTAAAAATCTAAAGTACTAAAGTTCATTATCAATCAAATGAGCTTGTTAGATGGATGCAGCAAAGCATGATTAATTAATTGTTTGAGCACCATAAAGTGCGAACAGACAAAATGAGAGCATGCAAACAAACCACATCTTCACCAGAGAAAACCTCTTTAACTGTTGGTTCCCAAATGGTGTGGAAACTAAGAGAAATGAGGAAGGAAAGCATTCAGAGAGATAAACACATACAAACACACTGTTGTCTCTCAAGCTGTCAGCTGCCTCCTGATGAAATGAGTGAGTTCATTTTGTTTAGCGAGCTGCCCATCGCATGATGTTCACATACCAAAGTGAGAGGTGGGGGGGCAACACAGTTGGGTATTTTGATAACGGTCGGAAAATTCTTCTGCCCTCTCTTGGCTTGCTGCATCACCTCTGGGCCTTTGGAGTCTATTTTTCTGGCTTTTTTCTACCTGAAGCACGATCATGAGAGAGTTCAGCACAGAGTCACGCTGCCAGCTGAAGCACGCTGGCTTGCATTGGAGAGTCCCTCGACAGGAAGCTTAGTTGATTTTTTTTCCCCAGGATGTATATTAAAGCATCCCACGCATCTGGTGGGATAAGCACAGGGAATTGCAGGGACTCCCCTCATGAACAGGATGACGACATTGTATTCATTGTTTTTCTTTTTTTTCCACTGGACCTCCAACCCCTCCTTCCTTTTAAAACCCCACATTAAATTGTCTGCTGATTAAACAAGATTTAAAGCCTCTCAGACAAGCACTGGCAGAAGTTTTGTGACTAAAAGTCTGTGAGAAACACATTTTCTTGTTAGCAGATTATTTCTCTTTATCTTGTTTGACATAACTTTTGGTTAGGAAGTCATTTAAGTGCTTGAATAGTACAACATCAGAGAACCAGTCTTCTCAGCTAGGCCTCTGAGTGCCTCTCGGATGGAGCATCAGTCATGTTTAACAAGCTTTATTGTACAAATAGGCTTAGTCAAATATTGATAATATAACCTTCAAAGAGACAGCTGGGCAGAGAGGGCTTCATGCAAATGTAAAAAAGTCTAAAATCACAATGTCGAGAACACTTGAGAAGACAGAAGTGGAGCATGTGGTGGTAAGTGTGAATATATGCACAGGCGATTAAAAATGCAGAACTAGGTGTCACATATCTGTCTGCTTATTGCGAACACGCAACACATGATTTACAAATGCCTCACGGTGCCTCCGGCATGTTTCACAGCTTTGTGACTGTAAAAATATAATCAGGAGCTCCATTAGTTGCATACTGATTAAATACACAACATCAGCCTAACTCCCCCAGTCATGTCTTTCCTGAATGTCAGTGTTTGGCAAGCCCATGGTGGTCTTGTTTCAATGATAACATGTTTAGCACTGAAATAACCGATTAATTAACAGATCATTTAAGTCATTCATCAATCAAAAATGGTAGAATTTGTTTTTTTTAGCCTCAAAATGTGACAATAAGCTCCTTTTTCTCGTGATTAAGCTGGTGTAATAGATTTATTAACGAAAAGATGACCAGTAATGAAAATAATCATTAGTCGCAGTGTCCGTCTGTACTCCTCTCAACAGCTGTACTCATTCTCATTGGTTGTTTATTCAGCAATGTGTAGGCTATCCTTGTCTTTTTATACACACACAAGGACATTGGAAACTGAAGACATAAGCAAATAACCATGTTATGTAGACAAAGCTTCTATTTTTACCTAGTTTTGCAAACACTGTGGGTACAATAATGTGCAATTAAGCCATCATTCATACTTCCACGTGTATTCTTTTTTTAGGTAGATGCCTGAAAGACACAAGCTTGTACAGCATGGATACAAAAAGATGATTATTATGTGTGTATATTCTGACAGGTCTTGATTAATGTGACTAAAATCTAAAACTTCTTCCAGCATGAATACAATCACAGTTAGTGTTGATATGGATGTCAGTGTTAGACTGACCTACCAGCCTTGACAGTAAGCCTCTCATTTTCACACCCTTGTGACAAATAGTTCAAACTAACTACAGTTACCTTATTATGATTATCAGCATGGAATTAACACTGATAAACTGTGACAGAACCATGAGCACATCCTGTGAAAATTCAGACCTGACCTGACACTCAGTTTAATGACCGGTTTTGCTGACAGTATAAAAACAAAACCAGCGTAAAATATGGCTTATTGTTTGAGGCACTCAGACACAGTAATTCCATGTTAGGCCCTGCCAGGCTACAGTTGGTCGTGCCAACTGTACCGGGACACATGCAGAGACAGGATCAGACAGGCTGGCCAGCAGAGGGACTCAAAACATCCGATCAGCATCGACCATCTGTGCTGCTAGAATACAGATGGACCTCTCTCTCTCTCTCTCTCTCTCTCTCTCTCCGCACATTAAACCCCACATCAGACACTTGCATGCTTCAATTTTCTCCTCAATGAATGGAAAGTAATAGCACCCCCAGCGGCCCCTCCCACTTCCCCCCGTGTAGCAGGCGAATTAAAAAGCGAGACTCAAACGTATAATCTTCCCGGTCATTCATTCTTCTCCCCTGAACACGGCAATCTGGATGAATCATTCAGAAGAAAGATAAAGAGAGAACTGGGCTCTGTACTGTGGGGGTGCTTCTGTGCTGACCCCGTTTCAGTCTCCTCTTCATTCAAGGCAGGCGCAGGGCATGGAGACAAAATGAATTGGTTCCTGGGGCAAGGGGAGGTGCACCAATCAATGTCCAATCCCCCCACCATCCATTTTCAGGCCCTGGCACTTCCTGGCATTGCTCTTTTTTGGGGGCGGCAGGGTGTTGATCACAGAGGTCCGAGTCACTATTTGGCCAAGAGCCCCCCCCCCCCCCCCGACAGACCTCTATGTTTTCAAAAGGTTTGTAATAGATGTGAGCGCTAATTGAAAACTCATGCAAAATGCATGTCTGGAATCCCCTTCTCTTAAGTCTTTGGCACTCCCTTCCTCATTCTTTCCCCCCAGATGGACATTTAAATATATGACTGAAATGATTTCTTCAGTCATTTATTGTATAGTTTAATGTATAACCCGTGACAAAATCACACAAAGAAAAAATGTAAACTATTCAAATGTACAGACCAGGGGAAATTCTTTTATTGCAAATTCCACAGCAATTATTCTTCAGTGAAAGGTTTTGTTTCATTACAAAAAGGCCAAAGTTCGAGCCGCACACTTCAACCACTTGATAACTCCTTCTCAACTCACCATGACAAAGATTTCTTACTCGTGGTGACTCTTTGCACAGTGTCAAATGAGAATATTTGTAGGTCAATGCCTCACTGTATTAGATACAAAGGGCAGTATTGTCACTTGTGGCAGAGAGCAGTCTCCTCAACACTTCCAAGTCAAAAGCTGGAGGGTGGAGCAACAGTGTTTCTTTAGTGGACCTTTACTGTATGTGTCAGATTATTGTGGCTTTAGCCTCAGAAAAAACTGAGATAAGAGGGCCAGTAAAAGGCCGGTGATTGCAATAAATGCACAGCTGCCTAATTCTTCTCCGCTTACAAAGGAACAGTATCAAATCTGAGCCATGACAATCCATATTCATGGACAATCTGGGCTTATTATCACCATTTATCCATGAGGCTCACAGTCTGTTTTCAGTACAGCGATCTCTCAATGGGTTTAAGTGTTATCATTAAGCTGTTATCCCCTCACATTATCCCTGTTGTAGTTTGGAGCTGTCTGGGGCTCTGCGACCTCAGCTGGGTCCTCCCTTGTTCCTGGAGCAGATGTTAAAAAAGAGAGTCCCCCCTTCCTACCTCAAACAACCCCCCCCCCCCCCCCCCCCCCCCTCTCTTTCCGGGTTATACACACACACACACACAAACACACATACACACACACACACACACACACACACACACACAGACACAAACTATCCCGCCGTGCCTCCTCCCTTCACCCTGGCATCTAATTAGGCCTACAGCACAAAGACTCCCAGATGTCAGCGTCCTCCTGGCCTCCTTTGATTATATCCTTTCCACCCCACTGGCTGGCTTGCCGACTGGCTGGATGGCCGGCTGGGGGCCGTGTGGGCTATAGGCGTCGACGCGTGTCATTCTGTGTAGGTCAACACCGGAGCGGTTTAACATATCAGTAATTGCTTTAGGTGTAAATCACAGTGAATCAGGAGGGAAGGGAGGACAGTATACTGAAGGGGTTGCGGTTGCAGAACGGCTGTTGGACTGTCATAAATGGAAAATGAACATTTTCTGTGTCTATCGATCTGCATATGTCTTTAGAGGAATATGGCACTACTTTTATCTCTATTAGTTAGACACCTAACCAGCACTCATTGTCCCTGCTTATTTGGGATATCAAAGCCAACAACCATAAAGTGTTTAACTTCCTTTAAAACCAAGCAACCAAGGAATATGAACAATGTGTCAACAGTCAACAAGATTGCCAGATAAGAAATTGTCCACGGCTGTGTTTTTGACAGCCGACCAGTCAGATTTCCGTGCTTCTATGAATGCTGGTTCTGCCCGGTGAATATGAACAAGAAGCTGATTAACAGATCTATCAAACATATTGGATAGCTGAGGAATAAATGTCTGAACAACAGTGCGAGAGGGAGAACTGTTGCACTCCTCAGAAAATCTCAAACTCCTGAACCTCAACTTTAAAAAAAATTCAGTGTCATCTATTTTGTTAATAAGCTTGAAAGTAGGGATGCTCGATATTGGCTTTTTCTGCCAATATCCGATATTGTCCAATTCTTAATTTACAATTCCGATATCACCCGATATTGATATATGCAGGCTTTTTACACCAAAACTGTTAGGTTATCTCCTATTGTGGAATTAACACATAATGCCTAATTTTATTGCAACATGGCTTTCCAAATGTAAACACTGTCTGTGCAAAATAAGAGAACAACTTCAACTTAAGTTATGGAAAAAAGTGCATAGAGTGCATTATTGTGAACATTTTGCCTTAAAAAACAACACTACAGCTAGGGAAAGTTTCACTTCTTCACAAATGGTAGACAATATCAAAACAAGGAAGATGATTATCTTCAGTCCAGAGTAGTATACAATAAACATAGTCCTCTTTTAGTCCAAGTGCAATGAATGAGCCTGACAACTGACTGGCTGTAACTGGCCATAACTTGGCAATTAATACAATCATTAATCCGTCCGACACACTTGGAAATAGTTCCAAACCACAGACATAACGTCATGCACCGGGCGAGCAAGCCTGTTAGCCACGGTTACAGTTTTACTAAAGATATGAAGAGTGTCCACAACTTTTCATCATTTTAAGCTTCAGTCTTGAGATTCCTTATGTTAGCTGAGCTTAATTTAGAAAAAAGGAGCAACTTAACAGGGAATTGTATCAATTTTTGCTTTATTTTGCCCCAATCCAACATGACATTTAAATGGGTTATATCCATTTGTATAATGCTCTTTCTCAACTGATTGCATTGACTGATGAGGCTGGTTGACTGGGTGTTAAATGATAAAGCACAGAGTAGATATGTCCGAAAATCATGTTGTTAAATGTAAAAATGACTTTTTTTTAATGAAATCAGTACCTTTAGTGACAAAGGTCAAACCCTAACCCTTTTATCAGCTAACCTTATCTGATTGTCTCTGATATCTCGCTTTTAATGTGTTTGTTTAATCCTTATAATTTCCGATCCATCAACTACATCATCCACTAAATCCATTGCACTTTCTATGCCCCTGAGGAAAATGGTGTCACTGTTTTCTATATTGGGTCGGGGCAATCAGACACAATGCTATAATCCATTTTAATCATTTACTCTCAATTTCCTACAACCTCTACCCCTCCCCATATCTCTGCAACCAAGGGAAGCTGTGGGATTTACTTCCTCTTCTAATCTTCAGCGGAAAGGGACCAAACTGAAATCCAATCTAAACATAGACTCCGTTATTTCATCTGATGCAACACACTTGCGCAATTAGTCATTACAAAGCCAGAGAGAGAGAGAGAGAGAGAGAGAGAGAGAGAGAGAGAGAGAGAGAGAGAGAGAGAGAGAGAGAGAGAGAGAGAGAGAGAGAGAGACAGTCAGTAGTCTGATGTTTCTGTGTCATTAAAGACATTGCATTTCACATCCTGTTCACTGATTAGGCAACTTCCTTTTACACCAGATCGCCCAAGGGTATTCAGAAATGGGCCAGAGAGAGTGTGTGTGTGTCATGTTTAGAAATATAACATCATTTCTGGATGAGAACTTGCTGGCTGATCCTGCATGCAATCTGATGTTTGCGGCTTCATGTCAATAGGTTTGGACTTAACAGATCGGCAGTGGATGGAACATGTCATGTTGATGTGTGGGGATGTTTGACAAGTGCAGTCACGCTGTTGAAGCTTCAGACAGGGTGTAACAGATATAGCCAAAAGGGGCTTTGGGACCCTGTTTTTGGAAGTGTGGTTGCATAAGTAACATAACTGACACAATATAATGGGATAAATACAATTCAGCCTTCTTTAGTTACAGTAGCAGGCTTGTGGTTATCGACCGGTGTGTTTCCGACCCAGCAAATGATTTTTGGAGTAATCAGATTTCTTAAATGCTGTGTAAATGAGAAACTTGATTTCCTTAATAAGGGTAAGAGATTAGGAAAACCTGCAATCCCCAGCTTTCTTGGACAGTTTCTTGGCCATGTGCGTGACTGTAACCTAGGTCACAAAGAGTAAACATGCCTTAGCCAAACACAATGCAATCTCTACTGTTTTTTTTTTTGTCTTGAGCTGTTTAGGAAATGAAATACAGAAAAGGATGATACAGCTGTTGGCATGAAATATTGAGTGCTGATGGATGTTGACAGTTATGCAGACAGTGTTTATATCATAGTCTTGGGAGGAACTTGACGTAATTGGTGTAGCGTCCTACCACCACTCTATTTTGTGCTCCGGGACTGCAGAGAACTGCATATTCAGCAAAGAACCTTCTGCATGATTTGTTTTAAGCCTTTGAGTATTTCTTTTTTTATCTCAACTGAACACCCAAAAAGAGATTTCTGCATCCTGTGCCAGCTGAATTTCTCCAGACTACACATTGCTACAAAAGGGATTCTTGACAGTTTCTCAAAGAGAGTGGTCCTAGTCACGCCCGCCGATAGGGGGGGACAAACGGGTCTGTTGTCCCGGGCCCAGGTTAAGGGGGGCGGGGGGGGGGGCAGAACTGGGCCCACATTAAATTATGAAATAATTTTTCAAAATAGGCCTATTTGTGGAAAAAAAATTGTAATATTTGAGTTAAATAAAAGCTTTTAATTGTATTCTTCCTAATCGCTCTTGAAATAGTGGTCAAGAACCCCCCCACCCCCAACACAAAAATGGTTTAGCCACTGATCAAAACTTGATGTTGTCATTTGAAGTTCAGTAGCTAAAAATGCCCGGCCAGCCCAAGTCCGGTGCTCAGAAAAGTAAAGAAAAGAGAAGAAGAAAAATAGAGGCCTTAGAGATTTTCCAAACAAATATTTAAAAAAAGGTGGTGACGGTGAAGCTGGAACTAGTAAAGTCAACGTAGAGCAAGGTAAGAAACAGCGCAGCCAACGTTTACCGGCAGCCTTGTAACGTAACCTAACAGGCCAGCTCAAATGTTAACGTCCATTAGCTTGTATAAAAGCCTGACACACAACACGTTATCTTTGACAGAAACAGTTTGGTAGCTCCGTCAGAGAGGAGAGAGATCCAGCTGCAGTCAGGTGACCGAGAGAGTGATGCGGGAGAGCTGCCCCGCAACGGAGGGACAGAGTCAGGCTACCGGTGAGAGAGAAGAGAGAGAGAGTAGGAGTAGGAAGAGCAGAGGAGAGGCAGTGTTGGGGAGACTTAAACTACATGTAGTTGAACTACATAGCTTAACTACAATTAGCTGTAACTTGCTGGTAGTTAAACTACATTCATATGTTGTGCTGCGTCAAGTATTTCAACTACTTTTTGGGTCATTTTTTGTAGTTAAACTACTCAATTTACAAACTACAATTTTGGTCAATAACATGAAATATTATTATTTTATTTTTTTAAGATTTTGTTGGCATGGACGCCTTTATTTAGCAGCGTATATGGCATGTGCTCTAACCACTCGACCACCTGCACATGAAATATTTTATATTAAAAAAAGACCTATATAATATACATTCTATTTTACCATTATTGTTTGGTTTGGTTATTTTTTTTCTTTAAAAAAATAAAACTGGGTTGAGAGGCATATTTCTGCTGGCATGTGAATTTTTTGTAGGCTATTATATTTAGTTTAATATACACCACATGCTGATTTATTTAACGCTGAGTTAAATGAGTATAATGAGTATAAGTAGTTGCTAAAGCTACTTTTTTTAGCTGTAGTTTTACAAACTACATTTCTCCAGGGGTAGAAATGTAGTTTGTTCAAACTACTGCCAGGCTGAACTACATGTAGTTTTACAAGTTATGCTTGCAAAGTAGCTTCCCCAACACTGAGGAGAGGAGAGGAAGAGGAGAGGAAAAGCAAGGGAAAAGGAGAGATCCAGGTGCGTGGGGGCCCATCTAAGATTAGCTCGTCCCGGGCCCAGGCAAGACTGTCAGCTGGCCTGGTCCTAGTGACAGCAGTGGTTGTTCTAGTCATCCACAGTGACACATATAACACCAGCCGATCCACAACAACCACGTGCCGAGTGCCCTATTCACTTTATTTAATATATCTTTTAAATATAGGGGCTAAACACATACAAAATTACTGTTAAGATTTCAATAATACTTGTTCATATCTTTGTTGTTATATTTGAAATAAAACAATATGTCCTGCATCAATGTGCCTGATTGGTGGTCACTTGTGTACTCTCATGTGGATGTGCAGGTGTCAGTTCTCTCCTGGTTACATAAAAACACTTCCAGGATTCATCCATGCATACATGCACATGGTAAAACACGTTGTGCTGCACAGACAGGGGTCTCTGACCCCGGGGCGTCCATCATCTGACCTTTGACCCTGTCTTCACCAATGAGGAAGTGTGTGATTACTCTGTGCACAACCACAGTGAGCCTGGAGCCCAGGCTCTTTGTAAAGGAGTAGTATGCGTGAAGTGAAGTGTTTATCTTCTGCTGTGGCCTCAGTCAGGCCAGGTCGGACTGGTTCCCAGCTCTGTTTGGAGAGGCCTAGAAAAACAAAGGGCTGAAGCTTGGGTTTTTGGGTTGGGTCGGAGGGCGGGATGCCTGGTTGACGCCGAGGGCAAGCAGTAAGATCTAGCTGGAGCTTTATGATCCCAGAGTCTTGTCAGGCCTGTGAGAGGTTTACACTTCTACTCCCTCACGAGCTTCAATTTAAAGTGAGGACACTGAAATAGAAACTGAAACAAATGGGAGAGAAAGAACGTTGAAGGAATGTACAGAGTGAGGAGTACAGAGCAGAAATGGGAGGGAAACAGCTGCTGCAGTGAATATGTCTGACACAGCTACTTCTGCTGGACTAGACTTGGACTCTGATCTCATGTAAAAGGTGAAAGCCCTTCTAACAGGCGGAAACGTGGCCTGCCAGACATGAGGTGCTCCTTGTTGACTTTCTCTCTCTCCCCGTGTCCTCCACTCCTCCCCTTTTCCCTCCCTCCAGGGCTTCCCAGGTGTGTGGACCGCTGCAGGGCAGAGGGACCATGAACAGACACCTGGTGAACAGGGACCAGTTAAAGAGGTTGTCCCTTGACAGCAGCATACCGGTAAGTCAATCCTCAACATTTATCAGTCTGTTGAATTGGTCACTTTGTCAGGAAACAGACATTGTGGAATGTCTTGTTTTTGGCTTGATCATCTAATGCTGAAACATGCAATTTATCCCTAAGGAGGAATCTTTTTAGGAAATAAATTCTTTAAGCTACATGTAACTAAAATGGCTTGGAGGTTCATAGAGTTTTGAGTACTTTTATTTTTTATTTTTAGACTTTTCCAATGTCTAAAACTTTGCGTAATGTTTCTACCAAATCACCAAAAAGCACTGGTAATCTGTGGGCTTTGTGTTTTCTTTAATATTTTGTTGTCTTTGGACTGCACTGTCATAGCTTTGGTTTATTTGGACTGCACTTCCCACAAAGCAACAGTTAGTGACGCAGTATGTTGGTTTTTGACGCTCTGCAAGTGGCGCTCTTTTGTCTCTTCATACATAGCGCTGACCATATATCCACTCGGTCTTTTGTTTATTCCATCTGCTGGGAATGAAAGATGCTTCACTTCCCGCTTTCAGACTAATCTCTCCTCCTCCTCCACTTACTGTATGTCAAGTGTTTAGAAGAGCCAGTGTTAAAACCTCTTATGAATAGAGTGCAGATGAATTACTTTTGCCTTCTATAAATCAAAGTATGTGAACAAAATGCACTTTATGATATCACAGATGCACCGAGAGTCAAGCAGCACAGTAAGACTCAAATTTAAACGCACACGTACACCCATCCATGTGTCAAGCAGCAGAGAGGAAAAACAGCCTCCTCTGACTGTGTTTGTGAAACACACTGTGGCCGCCGGTGATTGACAGGCTTATCTCTATGCCGGCCCGTCCTTGCGAATCACAGGAGTGGAAACTTGTTTTGGCCGAGGGTTAACTGAAGGTGAATCTGCTCACAAGTGCCTCTTTGGAATGTCAAGTGCAGCCATATAGTGGCTGTTGTGTTGTGTCTGAAGCGAGTAAAGAAGCTTAATCCCCCCACAACGGTGCATACAGTACGGTCACTGCACAGGAAATAATAAATCAAGAGCCTTAAAATAGATTTTGATATATAGCACAGTAGGAAATGCTTAAGTCATCGAGGACACATTTGCTAAAGATTAAATGGCATCTGTTAAAGACTGTCATGTCTGTGTGAGTCATTAGAAGGACAAACACTAAAACAATTAAGTAATATACAGCTGCATTTCTGGGATATCCTTTTTTAAAGTTTGCCGAACTCCCTTTAATAAAGCCGAACATGATAACGCTTTATTGACTTGACCTGACTTTATGCCTTGCTGTTGACCTTTCTATCTACTGCTGACATGACAGAGTGTGAACTTCCTGTCATGGCTCTGCTCAACATTTACATTGTTTTCTTTTGATTTGTATCTGTTGCTTTTTCTTGTGAACAATACATTTGTGACATTACATCATGTCATATTTCTAAGGAGTTTTTCCCTCATCAATACCTATACATTCATTTTTTTTGCCTCTCACCGGCTCTCAATGAGGCCTTCTGGGGAATGTAGGACATCACTGACTAATGCACGAATTCAGATAACACAGACATGTAACAGACAGGGAACTAAATTAATAACAGCTTATCACATTAACTTATATAATCCACAGAACATTAAAAATTGTTCCAATGTGGGAAAAATCTTGAAAGTGAAAAACTGTCAATCGTTCTCTTCTCAAACTGAGACATGAGAGTGAATCTAGAAGGAGCACACACTTGAATGACATGCTTGAATCCTCTTGGAGAGACAAGACACTGTAGTCTTCCCTGATTTATAATTAATTCACAACCTTGTGAATTTGTAACTTCCTGTCAGTAGATGATTACTTAGTGATGTGGTCTGTGCTGGTTGTCATCTGTCTGTGTAATTCATAAAAGCTTTCCCGACTTTATTTTTCCAAACATCACTACTGACATTAACAGATATAGTTTGATATGAGATTTACTGTAGCTTTAATTGTTTTCAGTGGATACAAGGCGACCTGATTTACTGTGAGAATGAAACTAGGTCATATTTGTGATATGGGTTTGTGATTCAACATGCTCACATTTGTCCACTCAACTATCCATGCATGCATTTTTACCCCCTTTTTTCCACTTTTTCCTTTTTTTCTCCCTCTCTCTTGCACTCTTTCAGCTCTCACTTTTTCACATTCTGCACCATCACTTAAGTCTGTTTCTATCTTATTTGATCTTATTCTTCTTTCTTCCCCTGATTCTTTGCTCTCCTAATGATTTATTCTCACTTGGAGCAGCAGTAGCATAAGGGTGCTGGGTTGTTTTAATAGTGGGACATGAGGAAGCCCGGAGCATTTTGGTAAAGGTCCAGCATAGATCTGGTGGCAGTGTGCAGATTTGATTCCATGGCATGGGCAGCCATGAATGGTGTAACAAATTTGAAGTTGAAGAAGAAATATGTTGCAAATATGCACATTTATTTTCTTTGCTAGTAAAGGCAGAAAATATGACACTGATGAGCGGTGAATCTTGTGCATGTCGCACACCACACAAGACATATTGCCTGTTACTAATGCTTGATTTTAAATAATTTAACCTGGAAAAACATTTATTTTGTTGTCAAAATCATAATGACAGATCATCATCTAAACCATTGTGGATAGTTTCTATGGATTACATTTACAGTAATTTAAAGGGTAAAGCATAAATCACTCGGTAGTAGAGTGACATTCAGTACAAATTACACACTTACACACACTAGTTACCCTCCATGCTGTGTTTAATCATTTTTGAAGCTCCGGCTTGATGACACAGTGAAACTAACTTGTCAAATCAGCCTTTGTGCAGCCACGGGTCACATAGATTGAGGCCACTGAGTTTATCTATAAACTTAAACCTGTGTCTTTACCCTTCCAGCGCTGATGGGGGACATGATGTCTCAGGCCCTTGTGGCCCTGCTGGTCCTGGCACAGATAAACCTACTAAGTCCTGTAAACACTCCTTTTCCTGGGAGGATATGAGCCTCAGATACATTTATTTTTTCAGGCATCTGAGAAAACACAAGAGGCGGTTTCTGACATTCCGTCAGACGACAGGCATGAGCTTTCATGTTCTGGTTTTCCCTCTGTGTCACCTGTGAACCTCTTTCACTCAGAGCCTCTGAATTAATGGACTCGTCCGCTAACAATGCATTTTATGTAACACGGTGTATGACCTGGACAGATGAGCCTGTGTGATCCAGTTTTTTGGCAAAGTGCTGCTCGCTCAGTTTTGTCACAAGGTTGTCGTGGTAGATTACGTTCGCGTTTCATCCAGAAAATGGTTGGCCTTGTTTTGTTGCTTTCACACATTTTAAGCATTCCATGTGTTTCACGGCCTGTTAAGATGATGAACAAGAGAGATTTTCCACAGGGGACGCCCCTGACAGATTTTCAGTTGACACTAGCACACAAAGCTTGAGAAAAAATACCATATGTCAGCTGAGGACCAGGTAAAATATTTATGTCTGCTCTTCTTTGGATGGATTATATGGCCTAACCTCATACAAAAGCCTCTATCAATCGTGTATGGGTAATTTGGTGAACATAGGGCTTGAATGTCAGTCTGGACCACCACCTCACACATGTATAATGCATCGAGCCAGCATATGTTTCCTCAATGTATGCAGGCTAGGTTTAAGGGAATTTTCCTGGGTGTGTTCGCTTCAAAGCTGTTCAAAGCTTCAGGCTCCATTCAAATAAGTAATTGACCTTATGTCTTCGTGTGCGTTTGATGTATTTAAAGTGTATCAGTGTGTGGCCCTGCACTTTTGCAAATAAAGGGAGTGGATCCTGAGTCAGCGTTATGAGCATGTTATTGATGCCTGTCATTACAGCGCTCCTCTGCTATCACTGGAAATAGGTTGGACCATCTAATCTGGATCAGGTTATGTAGCTCAGGGATAGCAGCAGGCAGAGTGCGAGCGAGTAACTGGGGCACCATTTGCATTACATAACATCCGTGTTGCTGGGTTGAATCTGTGCCTCTATTTATTTTTATCATTTGATGCCCGCCTGCGGATGAGACTCTCTTCGTCATGCAGGGGCGCACACGGTGATCCCGATGGCCGTGGACGGTCTGTGAGCTGCTAGCGGCTGACAGTAAGTCTTAACTAGGTCACTGCGGAAGCTCTGTCAGGGATCTATCCTATACAGTAGAGGCTAAAATTCACAAAAAATGACATTGTGTTGAAAATAACCTGCTGATTTGTCAGCTGAGAAGGGTGAAGGGCAAAGTAAGGTATCATCTATGATGCAAGAGAATGCCAATACTTCCATTGTAAGAGTGGTGGGTAGGAGGTGATCACAGTTAGGGGGAGAAATATACAGTGGCTATAATGTTTGGTACAAGAGCTCTACAGAAAATAACGCATTTAGAAGAAACTTGCATTTCCTGTTGTGAGCAGCATCCTGTGAGAATCCAAACTTTGGAGTGGATGTATAGGTGGAGTCCATCAGTTGGTGCATGTCTGTCCCTGGCGGCTTGGTGTTTGAACTTGGTCCAAGTCTCAATCAAACTTCTTTCATCTCTCTGATGATGGCAAACTGCCTCCATCACTGTCAACAAAGAGGTGATTGGTGTTTATTGGCTAGTTGCTGTTGGAAGTGGGTGTGACTGTCGGATTTCTTGTCTTGGGAAAGTAGAATTTAAACGATATAAAGCTTCCTTATTTGATCCTCTGAAAAGGACTTGTTACAGCTTTATGATTCGTCTAACAACGCATGTAAAGGAGCGTGTAATCACATCTGCATTGGCTTCTATCTTCAGCCTTAGTGATCGCTGACTAGAAAGGACAGACCATACTGTAAACTCATCATTTCTAAAAGGGCATTTCCCCTTATCTTAGTCTTCTTAGCTTCGTTTTGATCTGTGTCTGTACCAATTGCTGAATGACTGAGTGTCATTCCTAATCTAGCAAAAGGCACCCATAGATGTGGTGTCTAATGCATTTCCTCAAACCGTGAAGTAATATTCATCAACCCAAGGATGCCTAAATTGTTGCGAGCATGTCCTTGTTCTCTCCTCCACACCCTTTTCCCTGACAACATTTATAATGTGTGCAGCAGTGCAATCATGCTCAGTGATAATTGATAACAAAAGGCCAAATTGAAAACACTCTGCAGGGGAGGGTTAATAATCAAGTTCTCCACATTACTGATTAAACGCTTGCTGCATAGTTGTGAGTTGTATTGAATAAACAGCATGTGGTAGTGCTTTCCTGTTTATCTCTAAAGTATTTGGGTTTTGCTAAATCCCCCTGGCTTTTGTCAAGCCTCCTCCTCGTATAAAGTCTTTTACATGCTGATTTGCTGCCATGCTGTTATATCAGGCTACAACTTGTTTCATTGGCCCATTCGCCACTGGCGAAAGTTAGACAATAAACTTGTCCCAGAAACAAGAAACAAGCCCCCAAAACAGACAAATTAGTTTGGTTTATGCTAAATTTAAGTGCAAATGAATTAGATGGTAAGCCAGCATGGAGTATGCTTGGCAAGATTGGATTTCCTCCCTCTTCTTCCCCCACAGCCCATTACAGTTGGATGTTACAATGCAGAATGGAGACATAAAACTAAGCAGGGGAGTAAGTTCTGTATCTGGATGGGAAGAAATGCTGAGTCTAATCTGATTGGCTCCCACATCGTCAGGCAGACAAATGGAGAGGTTTGATATTATTACTGAGCAGCTCAAACTAATTGAGTGTAATTATACAGTAGAAATCCACCGACAATGCCGTCCTCAGCATGGGCCCCGTTCTCACGCCATGCGAGTACAGGATGCCAAGCTCAGGGGACGAGTGCTCACTCAGCGCTCACTCAGTGTGTCAGCCTGATTCTTGAGTAACTGGCGTAAAGTGCGGTTCTGAGGATGAGGCTGATTGGGCGATTTGAGTGGGAGCCAGTTACATAAAAAGATTTAGACTCTTCTTGGAGCAGCCACCTCCTCTTCTCTCTCAGAGCACTCAGTCTCTCACACTTCATCTTGAGTGTTTTAAATCAAGTTTCTCAGCAGGGGAGTACCAGCCTCCGGCCGGGTCTGTGACAGCTCCCTCAGTGTGCAGGTGACATACCACACATACCTGGAAGCACCGCGTGGGTAGCCACGGGGCCGCAGGGTGTGGGAACCCAGCAAACTCTGAGACACTCGCTGACTTTGAGAGGCAGCGGAGGTGGCATTTTTTTCTCCTCTTGTCTCATGGGAACCGTCTCCTCCTCTCTCATGAGCAAACTGGGAGCGATTACAACGTTGGCTTTTCCCTAGACTCCAGTCTGAAACCAAGCGGCTTCCCCCATATCTAACCACACGCTGTGCATCGTATTAAGCGGCCTCTATCCGCTTGTAAAACTGTTTTAATAATTGTTGAGACTGTTTTGATATGAGCCACTCGTCTGTTTTTCCAACCTCCAAGTAACAAGATTTGGCAGTCTCCAGTTAATACCTAGTCTGTGTTTTTATTAGGGCAATTATATCATATTTTATGGATCTCTGCATCACGTGTAGTCAAAACACAAGACTTAATTTGCTCAATATGAACATTTGTTACATGAAGTCAGAACATTTGTTTACTGGCATTTGCAAGGATTTGAGTGGATATTTATTTCAGGTGATAAAAGCAAAAGATTACCACATTTTGCTTTGGGTTATATTGAGCCAAGCATTGTAGCTGACCTGCTTAGTTTCAGCTTGGCATGTGAACCATCTCCTCTGCCTGCCTCTGACATACTGATGTGTGCTAATGTGCGCGGAAATCTCTGACCCATGTTGCAAGTTGTGTGTATGTTACATGCCTCAGTAATGATCCTTGGTGAGGCATAAAAAAATCACATTTGCCTGCTGATGCTGTAAACAGAGTTATCATCAGTGACTAAGGGTTTATCGCTCGTCAGTCAAGTACGCTTTCATAATCAGTTGGAAAATAGAAGCCTTTGGGACAGCTCCAAACTGATTGAGGAGGGTTTTTTACTTTGTAGTGAGAAGGACATTGAGTTTCTCCTCTGTGTGTGTCCCTTCTTGCCCAGGGCCCTGTGCCAGCTCTTATAATTGGACGTCCATTTTTCCTCGTCCAATGAGACCATCCTTTGTGCCCTTTCAGTTTAGGGGCCAATTACAAACTCTCTTCTTCCAATCATGATGAAGATCAAAGTTGATACAGGGGCCGCGTGCAGCCAGAGTCACATGCGTTGTTCCCTGAACATCAGTGCTCGCGCCAATATCTATTCACCGTGTGGTTTCCCTCGAAGAGCCCAGCACCAGAGACACAAAGGCCTTTTGAGAGGCCTAAAGTCTGGAGGGACAAGGAGAAGACAGGCGAGTCTCTATCTCCCCACTGGATCAAACACTTGGATCCATTCAGGGTGTCCTCAGATTTACTCTGGATGCAAGTGGAAGTTTATCAAGATAAGAGTCACATAGTTAAGGATTAAATTAGTGGTTGTTCAACTTGAATGATGGTGAAAACAAATGTGTTTCTATTATATTGAGAATAATACTTTGATTATGCTTCTCTTGTACTTGAAATTTGATCACATCACACTAAAACGTGTGATCAGATCAGATGTTAACACTTGCCCTGAAGAAGCTGCTTACATTTCCTTTTTATTTCCTTCGTCTCCTGTTAGACAAACATTCCTAAAAGTTGCACTATATTAATTTGTAGTTTAGGTGTCACATATCTTAAAATCAAAGTTTCTGCACATCTCACAAATAGAGAAGACTCCAAGCCAACTGTCCTTTTGTATAACACTCAACTAAAAGCTTTCTGCCTCAGGCTATTATCAGAAAACACACCTGTTGTGTGGAAAATTAACCAATCACAATGTCTTCATTCAAATGATCCACAATGAGGAAGTGGTGGAGAAAAACAAGGTGGTCACAACAGCAACTTTTGAATCATTGGAGTGAATTAATGCTGACATACAACATAAAAAAATCTACATCAGGTTGAGAAGAGGTTAATTGTTCGTGCTTCTCGCTTTGAGGGTAAGTACTCAAATTTTAAGGAAGCCATGTGATATCTTGTTTTTTTAATACTGCAAAAAGAAACTGGTTCAATACCTCTAAAACAGCCTCTGGGTAGGCACAGGCATGTGGGTGAATATTACTACTACTCACTAACGTGCTGTTTAAGAGGTTTTAACAACTATTTCACATGGAGAAGCAATCATACATTTAGTTGGGCACATGTCATTATTTCTTTCATGTCACATTGCTTTGAAGACATTGGGAGAACACTGCATGGAGAGCTACCATGCAGTGTATGCACAGAGTCTTGTTCTTTTTTTTCATAAGATTTGCCAAATTAAGTTCATTTAATATTATTTTGTCAAGCAAACATGGATGACATTCCCTCAGAAACTGGGAAGGCTCCATCTGCTGATGAAGCTCATGTGATATGATTGAAAATGCCAGAGCAGCTGTTAAATGGACCCTGTGCTCAGGTTGTTTTCTCAACAATCATTTCCAAAATCAAGAATGAACCTTGAACTTTAAATGACCAAATCATCTATATTTATTCAATAATTAACATTTACATAACAAAAGAATGTATGATTTATTTCATTGATACTGAACTGACAACAGAGTATATTTTGTGTTCCCTGTGATGAAACTGAAGCCTATTTCAGCACAGAAACTTGAAACATGATCCAAACACAGCAGACATAGAGCTTATCCCAGGGTGTTAACCTCATCCACCTGGCATGGAAGCTCCGTCTCCAGAGATGTTTGTTTATCATATGCAGATGAGGCAGCATCTTTGCATCCAACACTGTCAATGCAGGTTTGGGCCCAAACAAGGAAAAACTGGCAGAGGGCAGCTAACAGGATTGGACATGCAGATTAAGACCCCAGTGTACGTGGGAGAGGCAGAAAAAGGAGGCTGAGGAGGGGCTGCATCTGTCAGCAAAAAGGAAGGGCACCTCCTCACCTTGCAGCTGGGGCAGGACAGCCTCCCCTCTATAGCCTCCTGGCAGGCTGGGTGTTGGTGTGAGAGGCAGAAGGTGGTGCTGTGGATGTGGTGGCAAGCGTGTCCTGTCTATTCTTCGGCACAGAGGCCGCCCTGTGATCACATCCTCATCAGGCTCCGAGCCAAACCCTCAGCTGGGATCTGAGAGAGCTCTTTCATGCTCAGTGCAGAATTAAAAATGTGGGGGAACCAGGCTTGTTGTTTGGTTTACTAATCTAGAAGTCTTTCTATATATTCTGTAGAGCTTTCCCAAAAAGGGGGCATGCATTTCATTGCTGGACTGCTTTAAGCTGATCACCGACTACTCCACATTTCTACGTAGTGGTTTAGCGTCATTCTCAGACACAACAGACAGCTGCTTTCAATGAAAGGGCTCTAAAACGGTTTTTCAGGCCATGTTGCCTACATTTTTCCATCCGCAATCTAGTCCAAATTTAGCCTTTTACTCAATTGTTTTGCCTTTTCTGCAGAAATTGCAACATAAATGAGCAAAACATGCTGTTTGGACAGGAACGCGTGAGGAATAGAGTTGGGGGTTGCCTTGTGGCACGAATCTGCTTGTTGTCCAGCGTGTTGCCGCCATTCACGTGCCCTTTTCTGAATGACTAAGCTAAACAGACTCAAAAAGTCTGTGTATTTCAGTGGAAATAGTCTGTATGTGTTGGTTGTTGAGGCTTTTTAGGCTTTCATAATCTTAGGGTCTGTCCCCAGCTTTAGTCCTTGTGTAGGACACTGTTAGTTGGTGGTCTGGGAAGTGCCGTAATGAGCCTAGAATCACTTCCTGCCCAGTTCAGGGAAATATTTACATGTTTCCGCATTAGCTCCAACCACTGAGTAAATACATACACAAACCACTTTGAGACTAACATTTGATATATGGCTCCGTGTAAGTGCTCAAGTTTGTTTGTTTTGTCGCGGGTTGATTGATGACGACTGAGCGTGTTTGTGTACCAACATTTGCATGAATTTGTGGATGTGTGCCTACATGTCTTCAGGCATAGGAACATTTCTTCATGCAAAATAGCTTGTGTCTGTACTGGAGTGCTAAGATAGGGTTGTTTCCACACGTATTGGTGCCTGAGGACACCGTGAGACTCATTAGCGGAGCAAATAGACGCCTTTTTAGGGCAGATGTCTCACTCAGGCGAGGCCATACTGGTCCGGCTTGCAGGGTGAGTCCCAGGTGTTCACATTGAGAAGTGGTGCTAGCCTGCACCTGGTGACCTATTTGTTTTTAAGGGGTTGCAGGTTAAAACAAAATGGGTGAGGGGGTAAGGAATGTTTTTTTATTTTTTGCACATTCTAACATACCTTGATGCAACTGCTTTGGAATTTCAGTGCCTTGTAATTAGCACATAGTTTCTAACTTGATAAATGATGTAAATTATTTTGTCATTGCTGCTTCAGTGTAGTCTTACAGCCATCCCAAAGCACAATAATTGCTCTTAATTTACTACATTATTTATATTATTTTAACATTAATCTCATTGAAGCTTTGACAAATGAACTTATTTGCTAAGGATGTATTACCATAAAAGTCAGTCATTCTTACCCAGATTCAATTTTCTGTCCATCCCAGAGCTAAATCATTATATGGGTATTAGTGTCATGATGTCTTCTCACTGACAAATGAAGTGTCCCTAAATTGCCAAAGAAAGCATTATTAAAATCTCAATCTTTATTATGTAGGCATGGATGCTCATTTCAGTAATAGAATGTGCATTGTCTTTTTCCATGAACTGCTTGACTAGCGTTATATAATGGTTTATGCTGGTTTGGTGCACAGATGACTGGTGGCGTTAGTTTCAATCTAACCATTCATTTTCAAATCAAACGTAAAATCATTAGTTCACTTGTACAATAGATTTGGAATGTAACGATCTCAAGATTAGGCGTAACCTGCTGTGATGGAAAACAATTAGTCACTTCCAGTAATGCGACGCAGGGCGTTGATTTTGACACCTGCAACAACTCGGCGCACCTCACACAACCTGACGGATGCGAAGCTACTGTCACTGATGTCATAAATTCCTCAGCGAGGCTTGCCCAGACGCCTGCTGACTGATGAGTCTGTAATCTCCGTTTTAGCAGGAGCACCACCTGCCACTCATGTCCCATCAATCACAATGATAGCCACAGGTCATAAGCTCAATCCTCTATGGGAGAAGATTCAGCTTATATAGGTCAGTAGAGCTCAAATCATGTCACAGTATTCATGTACAGAGTGTGCCGCTACGTCAAACGTTAAAGACAGTTGTGATGATTTTAGCAGAGAGATTTCTGTTATTAGTTCCAGGTAGTTAAGATTCAGCCAGTCAGATATGAACCAAACCAATCAGCAAACTCTTAGATGATGGAGCGCTTCAACACATATGAAAACGAGGCATTTTGGACCAAAAACGAAGCATGATTTTGTAGCTGCACAGACTTTTCTAACCTCATAAACTTCAAAAAACAATTTTGGGAGATGGTTTCGGGAGGAACGTGACAATATTTCCACAACAGCTTCCACATCTTCCATTCGGAAAGCGAGAGCTGTCATTATCTATAGAGCAGCCCACTTAACCGGGCTGCAGTGAATGAAATGAAGCCTGCAATCTGAGGTTCAAAGTTCATTCTTGAACTTCATTCTTGAAAAACAATCTCACCACAAGGTCAATTTTGTAGCTGTAACAGTGCTTTTTGATCATCACATAGCATCAGCTGGAGATTTTGTGAGTTTGTCCAGTTTGCTTTGCCCATCATACGAAACTGCTACTCACCACCATCAAATTGACCCCTGTGTCTTCCCAGTGTGAAGTGTACAGACCAGTAGAAAGTGATTGGATGAAGATCACCTCTTTTCCTGCCAGAGCTCGCGAGTCAAACAGCATATCTGATGTCAAACTGAGGTGCTACGCTGTGGATGAGAAAGAGGAAAACACTCCTGAGGCAAATGTCAAGGAGTCCTTTCATTGGCTGCTTGATACTCCTGCCGCTCTGCCAGTCAGATGCATGAACGCACGCACACTTCTCCTTCTTTACATTGTCTTAGATGTCCCTGAGTGGCACCAGTAGTAGCAATAATGAAGTGGCCAGTGTTCAGAAGCCACATCATGACCGAGTGTGAGTTTTGGACAGAAGCTAGCATCGCAGAGAGAGGAGAAACAGCCAAGCTGGAGTCAGTTAGACATGTGTTAATGTTTTATGTCTTAACACACACACACACACACACACACACACACGCACAAATACCAGCCATTCAGTGATTCACACACATAAAAGCACACACACATGCTTTCTGGGCAGCAAACCACAGTTGGTCTTGCCCAGGTGATTTTATCCGACTTGACTTGCTGGTTAAATATTGACAAGAGCTGATGTGGCCTTGCTGAGGAGAGAGGAGAATTCAGAAGAGGCATTTCGCTGCCAAGGCTGCACGACTGCCTGCTGCATCATCGTTCCAACACACACACACACACACACACACACACACACACACACACACACACACACACCGCAGAATGCAAACACACGCATACAGACAGTGGCAGGCAGCAGCTGAGACCCAGCAAGGCAGTTAGGGCAGAAGTGGGGAACGAAGCGGAAGAAGAGCAGACGAGAAAACGAGAGACACAGCAATAGAAGGGAGAACAGGGCACAGGATGAGCCAGTTCGGGGATCACGCTGCCGTGTCGGTCTATGGGAGGATCCGAAACGTTCCCCTGCTGGAGCTGCTGGCGGTGAGTCTTGGTCCATGCTGTACGTTGCCCTCCGGTCCCTCCATCCTTCGAGGAGGTATCTGGGGCAGGAGGCAGGCTGTCTGGAGCTGGAAGTAGGTCTGACTGGGTGATAATCAGGCTAACATCCTGCCCTCCAGTCCGCCCAAATCCACAACCACCTAGATCGCTTGCATCCCAGACAGGAGACAGGAATTGCCCTGGGTTAGAGGTGCAGGGCAGGGGGGGTAGGATAGTAAGGGGGAGTTAAAATTAATCAGGAAGCAAGTGAAGTACATGCAAGTTTGTATTTGGTGAGTGCATGCAGTATACACACCTCTTTTTATTGCATGTGTGTACATCTGTCATTCTTTGTCTCATTATACCATATAGACTGTAGACACAGAAATTTGGTGTGTTTGTGTATTTTGTGCTCAATTTGTGACAATTCTAGTATTTTTTTTAAGCAATAATGACAAACATTTACTAGATTGAGCTTCTAAAATATGAGAATTTGCTGCTTTTTATATTTTGGAAATTGAATATCTTTGTTTTTTAATGTTTTGTACATGCTTTAATAGAGGCAATAATTTTAATTTGCAGCTTGAGTTTTGCTCTTGGGACTGTCATCGTGTGTGTCCATGCTTGTCAAGTGTACGGGCATGTAGTTTCTGACTGCGTGCGGTGCATCTAGAGTGTATATGACCATGCTCCATATGTAGGTCACTAGCCGACAAGCTGCGACTACCACTAATTATATGCCAGAAATGAGCTTGTTTCACGTTTCCGATACATCTCCAGAAGGCTGGAATCAGGGGACCTGCCTGCCATCTGCACATATTTACCCTGAGTTGTTTAGATGGATTGTGACATATGACAGTTTATTAGTAAGTTGCTGTGGTGTGTGTGTGTGTGTGTGTGTGTGTGTGTGTGTGTGTGTGTGTGTGTGTGTGTGTGTGTGTGTGTGTGTGTGTGTGTGTGTGTGTGTGTGTGTGTGTGTGTGTGTGTGTGTGTGTGTGTGTGTGTGTGTGTGTGTGTGTGTGTTGGGGGGAGAAAGCAGCATTTCAACCGTGTGGAAACATCTTAAAGTCTATGACCTATCGTTTTTTTGTTGTTGACTGAAGTTGGAAGAGGGTGCAGCCCAGGGGATGTGGAGGTCTAAGCCCCTCTTCTGACTGGGGTAGAAAAAGTCATTTTTCTTCTAGAGATTAAAAAATAAGAAGGAAATGGATTATTTCAGGAAGGATTTTTCTTTTTTTTTGTCTCAATCTGGCTTTTCCGTCTTCCTTTTCTCGCTCAACTCTCAAGTGTCTCCCTCTGTCCCTCCTCTGCTTTGTGTCCCAGAGTCTTCCCCTCGACTTCTCCTGAATTATTGAGCCAGAGGTGTTTTGTGGAAATCCAGGGGTTCTTACCCTCTGCCACAGCATGGACGCAATTATGCAGACAAATGTCTCCGCCGAGCTCCGAGACTCCATATATCCTTTATCTAATTACATTAACAGGAGCTGGATAGTGACTAATGGCTCATGGAGAAGGAGCGAAGGGGAGGGGAGGGGGACACACGACGAGAAGCTGGAGAGGCCCGGGATGCATGATTGCATTTTTCCATCCTATTTCCCTCTCTCGCTCCTCCGCGTGCCCAGATCGCTCCCTGTGCTCCGTTTAGAAATCCCCCCCAACAACCCCAAACCTCCACACACACACAGACACACACACACACACACACACACACACACACACACACACACACACACACACACACACACACACATACACACACACACACACACTGATCCACTGAGCCTTTTTCCAGCCTGAAACACTTCAATGTAGCGAAAATACATCATTGGATGTGAATCTTTTTTTCGCTAATATGCAGTGTTCGCATTGCAGCTGATGTTCTGCACTGTCCATCACATTTGTGTGTTGCAGGTCCGTACTGAGCGTGGACTCGAGGCCTCAATCAAAACACAGCTTTGCCAGGGCCACAAGAGATTCTTTCCTCTTGAAATTGCTTTTTTATTGTGAGTTGAATGAAAGCCTTACATGCACTGTGGCCACAAGTGAGTGCAGACTTTGTGTCCCTGTTCTGTTTGGTGTGGAAACCACCTTAGAAGTACCAGAGTGCTCTTTCTTTATCATCCTCTGCTGGCGCTTCCACATAAAAGCCTTCTGAACCTGCCTGTGGCAATAACAAAAAAAGAAGTGGGGAGCGCAAAAGCCACCGTGTGTCTTCTGATGTCTCAGTCATCCCCTTTAGTTATCACAAAGAAACTCAGGACAACCACTGGTTTCCATTCATTTCAATGTGGAATAAAAATAAACTTGCAAAATCTTGCTTGGGTCAGGTAATTTATCACATTTTGGTGATTTTTGTGTCAAAGTTACATGATCACCACGAGGCAATGGGGGGAGGGTCATACAAGACTGTACTGTTTTATAAATTTAAGTAACATTAAGAGATTTTAAACTTTTGAATGTATTTTGTTCACATTAACAGGATAACTTAAATATGCACTATTGTCCCCACCATACAAGGCATAAAGAGATGAGCTTCTCACAGCTGCGAAGCATTAAAACTAATTATGGATGGTGGTGAGAGCTCGGGGAAGATTGTGGAAAAACAAACAAAAACAATCTTTGGAAAAACATTTTTCTTTCTCTATGTGAAGTTTTATTGGCAGTGGCTTTCCCAAGTCTTCATGATTGATGACTGTCTGCTCACACATATTACATTTGCTGTTAAAATAAAACAACACTGATTTCTAGTTAACTGAGGTCAAAAATGACATGACAATTAACATGGTGCATACTGTCCACAATCTCATGTCAAGAGAGTATTATTATTGCCCCCAGGCATAATCATGGAGGAGATCATGTGTTTGGTTGTGTGTGTCTGCAGTTAATCTTGCATAGTACTGAACCCATCAGCCTAATATTGTTAGTGCACATTTATGACTGTAGACTAAAGAATGTGTCATGGTTGCTGTGATTCACAGTTGTTAAAACAATTTTTTTTATGAATGCGCTTCATCCCGCCATTGACTGATGACTCATCACTCTGCTTAACAGGCTGGTAGCGACCACAAGTGATCGACAACTGCAGAAAAAGGCATTTCTGGCAATCGACTTGGCTAAAAACAAATCTCTTGCAGGTTGCAGGTTGTATTTTGTCCTTTAGTGTGGCTCAAACACTGACATTTACAGAAAAGTTTGGTCTGATGTTGAACTGGAGCATCTGCAGAATATTTCCATACCTGATCTGTTATGATGACTCTTAAGTTAGGCCCCATTTTTGTTATCTTTGTTGCCATCTTTACTGTAAGGGAGTCAGGAGGAACAATTGAGTGAGATTTGACTCTTCTTTGTTTGGGAGGGCAGAGGGAGGTAGGAATGGCTTTTATTTTTATGTGATTTGCTACAACCAAATGTTAAATAACAATGTTTAAACTGAGAAGTTTGACCTTATCTTCCCGTTTATTGTTACCTTATTAAGTTCATACAGTTAGGCCAACCCAGGAGGATGCTTGGTGGGTCTCCCCTAAACACACATGGCACTCTACTGATTGCCCTCTTCTAGTTTTATTGTTTTTAATTAGTGCAACATCAGCAAATAATAGAGTTTCTACTGTCTTTTAAATGTATTTCCTCTTTCTTTTTTTTTCTGCGGCCAGTGAATAAAGCAGGTGTCAGTAGTTTCCTGTTTTTTCCTAAGAGGGTTGCACCCGGTGTAGAGCAGCTCAGCAGTCTGCTGGCTCACATTACTTTATGCTAATATCCCCCAGCTGCAACCTGCACCACCCTCCTGCTCCCCTGCCTTGCTTTCTCTGTCACACACACACACACACACACACACACACACACACACACACACACACACACACACACACACACAAGCCCCCGGGACAGTCACGGGAGGGCCGTGAAAAGGAAGCCGAGATGATTAATTAACTCTGCCCTCATTTTGATACCGCCTTATTGGCTTTCAACAGCTGAATTTCAGCTTCAGAGCTTTGCATAGATTATCCTCCCACCACCACCAGCACCACCACCACCCAAAACAGACACAAAAACACACTTCCGAAATATCGAGGTCATGTTGTTACTCATGGTGAATGCGCAACATCAGTTTCTGGGCAGCATGGCTCAGCAGAGAGTGTGAGGTGTCGGTTTTGTTGAATGTTGGTTTTCCACTAATGAGAAAGAAGCTTACAGGAAACTGGCTGCAAATACTGCTGACAGACACTTGACAGATATATTGACCTAAAGAGTGGTTTTAATTATAAGTGTTCAGCTTGATGTGGATTTAATGATGTGCAGGTGAACGAAATGTCTTCTCTCGCATCTTGCTCGGCGTTCATCACTTTCCAACGACTACATATAAATCCACATGAAACTGTCAGATTGTGGTTGTCGTGAGTTTCTGCACCATTGCACACACGCACACCTCCTGCGTGACCTCCTATTATCTCGTTATTGCCTCAACATTGTCGCCCACCCAGTGACTACAAGGCTCCAAATTTTTCTGACAGCGCAGTTTAGGTGGCGTCAACCTATAAATCTTCAGTGAAGCCTCTTCAAGCTGCCAACTCCGCTACATTTCACTAACAAATCCCTTACCAACAAAATTGTGGATTTGAAATGATTTAATGGGGACTGTAGAAGGAGGAGAGCTGGAATGGGGTGTAGGAGGGGTGGATTGATGGTCCAGAGGTAGGGATGGTGGGATGAGGTTTTAGGGATGAAAGGATGACGGTTGAGGGATGGAGGGATGAGGGGATTATTGGTAAAGGATAAAGGAGAGGAATCAGGGTTGAGGATGGATGAAGGGAGGTGTACGTCAATGAACCGATGTCGGTGGCGGGTAGATAGGAAGGAACCAAGGGAATCGAGAATCTGAGTGGGGGAGCCGTCTCTTCAGGTAATCAGCTTAGATTGAGCCTTCATTGGTTCCTGTATTCAAACAATGAAGAGAAAAGGTAAAAAAAGGGGGTTTTAGAAGGAGGGATGTGAAAACTAAGATGAAGGAGAAGGGGATGGAAAAGGTGTGCCTAAATACTCTTTGTGCAGAAATGGGATGTGTTTAAGGTGTGGTCTTTGTTCCCAAACTTAGTTCTAAAATTCCTCAAAGTATTTACAGTAAATAAACAAAATAGTTCATTCAGCAAATACACAATTCTTTCTTCTTGAGTTTTTTTTTTTTTCAAGTTTCAAGTAAATTATTCTAGTGAGTTTTAAATCTCATGTTCGTTAAAATCAAAAGTTATAGTTCTTTTGTTTTTTTCTCACTGCACAATATTAAAGCTACACTGTAATCACATATCCCACGGGATATGTGCTTGCCTGTGTTTCACGTGTGCATTCATGTGGACACATGCGCACATTATCCACGTTTGCCCATGTGTACACAAATGCATAAACGTTTGGGTTCATGTGTGCCTTCATGTGGTCATCTCACATGTGTGTAGGCGTGCGTGCGTATGTGTGTTTGTGTGTGTGTGTGTGTGTGTGTGTGTGTGTGTGAGTGAGTGAGTGTGAGTGTTTGCTCTGAACACCAGGTGCTCCAGCTGGTTGTGTCCCTGCAGTGGCCCGGCCCTGACCGAGCTTCCCCTGGTCCCCTGGTCCCCTGCTCTTTTTCATTGATGACAGCCTCTGAGGACAGACAGCTCTACAGCATTAAAGGGCCTGTCAGCTCCCAGCAGCAGAGCTAGACAATACAATAGAGCTCCTGTATATCACCTATACACTGGGGAAAAGGCTTGCAGCACAGTTGTCTTTCATTCTTTTTTTGTGTGTGTTTTTTTTGTTTTAAACTCTCATCACTTCTCTGTGTTCTGTCCTTCTCTCACATGGTGCATGCATACACACATCTCCCTCCCAAACAAAAGATCACCTGCCCGGCTGTGTTATGTGTCACAGGGTGGGAGCCCTGAGGGGAACGCCTGAAGCCTCATGTGGAAGTTTACTGTGTCATGAATCATAATGGGCTCCTATTACCTCGCAGAGTACAATTTTTACCCAATTAATGCAAGTTGTGGTAGATTAACATATTATGACAAGTGTTTGAGCCTGTGTGTAACGCGTCAGTGTGTTTTGGAGTGTGGTGTTTGTTTCTTGCCTCCGTGCTCTCTGCCCTGATAACAGAAGCCTTTGTGGTCTGTGTTGCTCATCGTGAGAAAACGGTTTTAATTCTGTCTGACATGTTTTAAAGAAAACGGCCAGTGGTTATTTTCATAGTATAAGCCATTCCCTGAGATGTTTCTCCACAATATCCTGCGCTGGAACTCGCTCATATGCAAACACAGCACCAGAGCGGATGCAACAAAAGCCGAGAGATCTGCCTTGCCTCAAACTGCTGCAGTGCGTCGCATTATAATAAGGGGTTGTTTGCAGGGAACCTGATTTTCTCTGACGTGGCTAATGCGCTCTGTCAGAAGCGTTTGCGGCTGACGCTAGCCTTGTCTCTACTCTGCGAAAAGTCGGCGAGTGGGAAGAGGGAGTTGAGTAGAGTCCAGCTCACCACATCCGCCTGCCGGCTACACCGCAGCCTCACAGTCAGGAGGCAGTGACCTTCATGCCACTCCCACTATTTGAGGAGTCGGGTGCTGTCAGGACCGATAGGCAGAATGTGTTGATTTTTTCCCCTGCACACTATCATAGGCTCCATCTTCAGTTTTGCAATAACGCTGCAGGTCAGAAATCAAGCCTGCTTCATTTTTAAAGCAATTTACAATCCAGCATGGTCTCCAGTTGTGTTATCCCAGGGCTTTAAAGCGCTCATCATAACACGGCCACCGTCCTCACATTATCTCAAATGCCAAGTATCAATATGAGGTGCAAAGCAGAGTCATTAATATGATTAAAAGGAAATTCATGCAGGAGCTGTGTGATGGCGCACCATTAGAAGGAGTCAGTGGCTTGAAGATTGGCCATTTCTGCAGATCCAATTACACGCTGCAAAAAGTCTCCATCCTGAGCTCTTTGGTTTTAAACTCATCCTGCCAACAGGGTGCAATTCCATCTTCTTCCAAAGATTAACTTGATTTCTAGAAACAAATGTTTTACTTGAACAAAGGAAAAACTGCATTTAAGAGCAGTTTTGCATTTTAAAATGGAAAATAATGAATCTCATTTTAATGGGTAACGTAAGATTCAAAACATCTTTACGTGACTCATTTAACATTTGGTGCGGTGCATTTCCAGCACTTGATGTCAGTCATTGATTGCTGAGATGAAGTTATTTGGATGCTAGCCTTACACCATTGGTTCTTTGTCATTAAAAGACAGACATATGTACCGAAGGTTCATGAGAACAATCAATATCATCTGCATGTAGTAACGTTTGTCTGTGTGAGTCATCCGGCTAGCTGGAGCCATTCACATTATTGAGTCTCAGTCACTTTCTAAAGAGATAATATGATCTGTATGCCTTTCATGGGTCCATAACTCAACTTTATGGTGATGTGCTTGTGGCGCTCAATGATTTTCTGGGATCCTCTCTGTGGGGCCAGACATCAGAGCAGTGATTGGGGTTTTATGAGGCGGGCCGAGCCTCAGGTGAACAGGATTGAATGTGAGATGCTCTGCACAGGAGCGTTTGACCCTCAGGGCTGATTGTCTGTGGTGTCAGTGGTCAACGACTGCCTTTGTGTGTGGTCACGGTGGTCACTGAGGGGCTATTGTGAGGGCCCGTGGCAGCCAGCAGGCTATTGAGCCATGACCCAGCATCCATCTGGCATAGCAGCTGGGGGAGCCAGTAGATTTCCATGCAGCTAATTATGCAGAGCAAACAAGATTCCTATGATTATTTTATTACAGTAATTTCTTTTGGATTATCATCATTTTGCAGGAAATGGGTCAGATGCGCTAACAGCCCAACAAAGTAGTCTGTTTCTACTCTTTGATGAATATTGCAATACAACCCTGCCCCTCCAATTCATTCAGATACAAACAAGCTTTATTTGGGAGGCATTTCCTGGTTGGATTTTCTGTCTTCCCCACCCTTCCTCTGTCTCAGTCCTGCCTGAGCCAGAGCATTGAGAGGGGCGTTATAGGTCTCAAGTCGAACCAGCTGAATTAGTGCATTATTAAGCCTTTCTCCCCTGACCCACTTCCCCCTACTGCTTGCATGGCTTGACTCCAGCATGGGGTCTGTGTACACTGGGAACCTGGAAAGCGTTTGAACGGTCTCAGGATACGTTTCACTGTAAATGGACCTCTTATGCGCAGAAATGCCGAAATGAGGTGATGCTGAAAGCTCTTCATTTTCTCATCAGGCTTCCATTCACAAGGACTGAGCCTGTCCCTTTCAGGCCTCATCGCACAAACGGTGTGATCAAGCAACAATATCTGACCCGCACAACAATACGGAAAGTCACAATTTGTTTCACATAAAAAGCGGTGAAAGATGGATATGACTCATTGATAAATGATAAGTAGTTTCAGTATTTATTCAGCTAGGGATGCAATTAAGAAGTCTTTTCACCACAGATTAAATAGGTTTTATCCGACTACTTAATCTAAAAAGTTTCACTGTATAAAATGTCAGAAAATTGCCCATTCAAGAGCTCAAGATAACATTAAAATATCAAAAACACAAAGAGATTCAATTCATAAGTATATAAAACTGAGCAAAAGCAGCATATCCTCATATTTGAGAAGCTGGAACCAGTGAATTTCGGACACTTTCCCTTTTGATAGATGACTTAAATAAATGCTAATCTATGTTTAAATGATCAATTATAGTAGGTGTAGTATGTTTTTGTGTTTCCCACATATTCCTTTTTCCTCCACAACATCAACATGCCACATACATGTTTTACAGCCCATCACGGAGTGGATCTTTTTAGGTGTGTTCACCTCCATGAATAATACAACTAGTGAGGTCAGTCCGACTTATGACCTACAAGGAGAACAATGCAGAATGCCCCAGTGTGTGCTGTATAATGCCGCGGTAAACAGCTCATGCTGAAGGTAATGCTTTCAGGGGTAGAGGGCATCTGATGGTTGAGCTATTGTAACCCCTCAGAACGAAGCCGCTACCTCACTTCAATCAGCCCATTGGTTGAGAAATGGCTTCCAGAGGGTTCGGAGAATGTGAGAGTATTCGCTAAAAGGGGGGTTGCCCCAGATAAAAAGGGTTAGCTGAGTAAACAAATAATAATGATAGAACAGTGTTGTTATTGTAAGAGCAAATAGCTGGCCTAAGCAAAGGAAATTCAAGTCCTTGCACTGCGACATTTTCCCACAGTAGCGGAACTATCACATTCTGATCCTAAAATATCTCAAAGGGTTCAAGTGCTGAAATGTCTCAGGATATGAAATCCAGACAGCGACAGCTTAAAATAAACAAATACTATTAAAAATCAGGTTCCTGTTAGGAAAGTCAGTTATGATAATGATGAAAATTGAATTTATTTATCTGGTAGACCTTTGACACTTCTTATTTTTGTGGGGCCTCAAAAGGTTCTCCGCACAGAGGAATCCAATGTGTTTCAATCCTGATACAAGAGTGTGTTGAAGTCCGCTGATGTCACCCCGTCTGAGAGGCTTAATGAGAACCAGCACTGATGTCAAATTCTTCCCCGGCTCCCATCTGGAAGAAATAAAACATATATGGCTGCTAAAAATAAGACTCCACTTGAGATGATAACAAGGATTTAGTGCCATTAACTGTGTAAATACAGTGTGTGGCTGGCTCCAGATTCATATTGAAATTCTTTCCCAACCTGGATGAGCTCTGACTGTAAAAAGCCCTGATATAGGCTTCCATAATGCCTTTCAAAAGTCGATGATGGCCGATTTAAATATTTTATGCCGCTGAATTATTGGACTCTCACTCCTCTTTTAGATCACTTGACGGAGTGCGGTGAGCGGCTGCACTGAGAGGTCTTTGTTCACATTAACCCATGAAACAGATGCAGCCAAAGTGGAGAGTAGATAATCTTCTTCAAGCCAAAAATACTGCTCTGATATTGCAACTGAAATACAAGAACAAAAATGCTTCCTTTGTGGTTTCTAGATGATCTGGTGTGTAGATTTGTATCTGAACACTTGTATTCTTCAGTGCTGATCTGTCAGAAATGAAATATATCATGCACTTGACTTAACGTAACACCTTGTGGAGTGAGGATCCTTGATTTTCTCTGGGCAACTAATAAATTACCAAAGATTTGTCCCCTTGCCTACAGGCTCTATATTCATATACGAGTTCTAGAGATTCAAGCTGAACATGCACCAAAGCTGTTGTCTAACATTCATAATTTATCAAGGAAAGTTCATTGAGGACATTCTTATTTACACCAAAGCCTGAGGGGTGGGGGTTACCTAGATTTACACCACCCACGCCAGGACAACTGCAGCTTTGTATTGTTGGCTACTGGGAAGCTCCATTGGTTCACTTTTCTGGTTAGGGGCACGTATCTGTTTGAGGAAGTGTGTGCATTTCTCATTCACCTCCCCCCCAATGCAAATATTTTCTAGTTAGCCCTCACATCTAAACAGGCAACCTTTTGGTCACAAGCCTGTTTTGTTAACCCTGAGGCTTCTGCCACCCCCACAGTCTGTCTGGAATGATGCGCCGAGCAAAAACACGTTGATCGCCCCCCTCTGCATCGCCAAAGAAATAATTCATGACCACGGGAATTATCATTGCACTCGGTCCTGCAGTAGAGGTCAAAAGTCACCACAACCCATCTCCTTTCACATTTCTCATTATTATTCTTATACTACACCTTCCCTCCCCCATTTACAAAAAAAAAGAAAAAAAGAAGAAAGAAATATCCCCACTGTATCTTGATCCGCTCTCCATCGCTGTCAGGTGAGATAGGAAATGTG
The DNA here is from genome assembly GCF_963691925.1 of Scomber scombrus. NCBI lineage: Eukaryota > Metazoa > Chordata > Actinopteri > Scombriformes > Scombridae > Scomber > Scomber scombrus. Next base: position 3,457,702 of record NC_084993.1, on the reverse strand, counting down.
GATCTGATAAGCATGAGTGACACAGGTGGGTTTGAGGATGACAGGAGCGCAAACAAACCTCTTGTCACATTACCATTTCTCCGGTTATGGTTCCTTGCATGCCTGCAGGGGCAATCTCCACTCCCCCATCCCCATCCCAAGACAGGAAGACGGAGAGAGAAGGAAATCAGAAGTTGACATTAATGCTTTCTCTAGCAGGAATGCAACGCTTTTTGCCCGCCCGCTCGCCTCGACATCTGCCCGGCACCTGGGTCAGCCGCCTCAGCGCGCAGACAGGCCTCGTCAATAAATCAGCTTCTGGATTAAACAGAGGAGAGCTGTGATAAACCTGGAGGCCTGAAGCTAATGCACGTGAAATGTCAGGGAATCTAACAAAGTGTCCCGGGCAAGAAATATCTCTGCAAAAACACACGCTTGGAGGTCATGAGATTGTTGCTGAAGAGACTTTGTTGTATTTTTGGGGGGTTTTGATTTGTTACCTGGGATGTTATGCTGTCCTGTCCTCTCAGCTGAACTTTGCAGACTCTGAATTTTTTTCTTCTTCTTTGGATTTCACTTGGTGTCATCATAAAAAATAAGATGGGGAGCTATGTTTTGAATTTAAGCTGTAATTCTGGGAAACTATCAGCACCATATACAAGCCCCAAGGAAGTGAGCTGAAACAAAAGTGCTAGTCTTTGAGTCTACTGTGATAGAGTGTAAAGTAAGCACTTGTCAACATGATGACACAAAGCATACAGTCGAACTGTAATGAGAAGAGGCGAGAAATGCTGGAGAGCTGAGCTGTAAAATGCAGATAATGCTGAATGGATCCTCTTGAGGGCATTCCGCTCAATCTATAATGTGCCTAATTTCCCGTGAAGGGTCACAGTCACTGCTACTTGATCGACCCTCTCCGCTCTTGCAAATGCTTCAGCTTACAGTGTGGCTCGGTTAGGTGTGGCGCCTGTCTGTCAAAGCCTGCATAAACAGAAGCCCAACTTCCCCCTGCGAACCAACCAACATCTGTTTAGCATCAGCACTCTGCTCTGATCTGCCCCTCTTACCCCTCTGTCACTTTACGAAGACTCGCTCTCGTTTTCTCGTGCTCTTTGTCTCGTTTCAAAGTGACGTCTTTTTTCACTTTCCTTTGAGCGAGGGCTGATATTTTTAAACCAAATTAATAATGGCCGCTGTTAATCTATGAATACGGCCCCGCTTACAGGCTACTTTGTTGAGCTGTAAAAAGAGATGATGGGTTCTGCTGGGTTCTTTATTGGACAGTAGGACTGTTGCACTGTGTCAGGGTTGGTGGTGGACAGGGAAACCAATACTTGGGAAAGGTAAGGAGTTGAAAGGAGTCATTTTAGCGCTGCAATTACAACAGATATTAGGTGGTTTGATTTTGGATTTGTTGACCTGCAGCTGTTGTGATAGGTGATAATATCTTTGTTTAGACCTCCTCAAGTTCTTACGGTAGAAACTGTACTAGTTCAAATGAAACATAACTTAATAAGCATAAACAGAAGGCATTGTGCTGATTGGAAATGGGAATAATTAACCAAGAAAAGTCTCCCTTTCTTTTGAGCACCACAATACAGCCATCATTTTGTCATGACAAAAAATCATCATCGTTATATTTATTTTTGCTTCATAGTAGATGTTTTTCTTCATTTTTAAGTTTTGGATGCTGGATTGTATAAGTGCTCCATGTAAAGGTCAGACTCAAATATGTAGAAATGACAAAAAAAAAAAACTGATTCAAAGTCAACAATGTTTATGACTCCTCTAAATGTAATAAGTCAAAATCACAGTATAAAAATGTTAACACCTATGAGCCCTACTTTGGCTGTATCTTTCTTCCTGTTTTTAAAAGAAATGTAATGTCTCTTTATAGTTTTGATGTTGTTCCCGGTCTCCGTTGCCCTTGTCTCTCCAACCTCTCTGATCCTTTCTGTCTCTCACTGACGTTCTCTTTCTCTCCTTTCCTATGGCAGCCTCCCTTTTTTCCCCCCTGTGCTCCTCTGGGTTGCCAGGTCCAGGTTTCCTTTTCATTTCTGTCAACGCCACTCTCCCTCCCGCTCCAAGTACACCTGGTTGAATATTGGCCCCCAGATGATAATAAAACTCGGCAACCCCCAGGCTTGTTAAATCTGGGCATGGGCGCACCGCAGACTTCTACCCCCTGTGCGTCCCTGTTTCCTAGATTCCCATCCTGTCTGGAAACATTGGTACCAGCATGGACACACTGTGTGTTTGTTTTCATTTCGAAAAGCAGCATTCCTCTGCTGCTCCTCCCTGATGTGTGTTTTTGCACATTTAAAACTGAGACTGAAAGCAAAGCAGTAAAGGAAGAGATAATGGAGACAAAGTAAACAGGGAGAGAAATGGATATCATAAAAATGGAAAAATAAGCATTTGTTTGTATGAGAAAGTAAAAGAAGTTTAATGCATGGATGCTGAGTATTAATATTTGCTTACAAACGCTTGCTGTAAATTTGACAGTAACTTACTAGCAGCTGGATGCCAGTTAAATGAATTTTGACAACCATAGCTGAATGGAATTTGCACAGTGCTTTTGAATTCAATTTTCAATTTTAGAGATCTTCCATATATAAATTAGCGCCATTGAACAACTCTAAATTGTCTTGAGGGTGATGACTTCTGAGGGAAACATCAAATTAAGAAAGCTGTCATATTAGCTGTGTTGCACCTTTCAATTTTATAAAGCCAATTTTCCATGAACAATATAGTCATAACCATATACTAAGAGCCAATTCATAAGCAATGTGAACTGCTGGCACCCAGATTTGCCTGCTTGGGATAATAAAGAATGTGACGTGCCTTCATTCAAAGATTCAGTAAAAACACACAAACTCAAGAGATGCACATGAATGCACGTACTCGCATAGGTCTGTGATGCCTTCAGTTGCTCTTCCACACAGGTAGCTCTGTGGAAGTGATCGAATAGCGATGTCAGATCCGATGTATTTCATTCCTCAGCTACTTTTTCAACTTTCCCCTGTGAGATTTGCGCCGCGAAACAGCTTTGCCACTGTTCCCAACAGGCATGAATGGCCCACTCTGTCAAACCCAAAGAGCAGAGGAGGAGCCCAAACAGACGGGGGGTTATTTGAGCGTTGGATGTATCTTAATGTTTGGAAAGATAATCTGCGGGGATTTGGATTCCTGACGGTGGCGAGGTGTTGATGTTTGGGCTGGGCCCGGCCGTAGGTGCTGCTGGAGGAAGAACATCAGATAACCCAAACTGCTGAAACTCACCCTAGATGATGAACAGGCTCCCTTTTGTATCTCAAGTAATCCATATTCCCTGACACTCCTCCATTTGGGGCAGGTAGGCAGATGAAGAATATCCTGCTCACTGGAGGCATTTGTTACACGAATGTCTTCAGCTCAATAAGGCTACTGTGCAAGTCTCCAAAGGATCACAGTCATTGACGTTTTGGGTACAATTAAGTACTATAGTGCTCAACTCTGGCTTAGGATCATTTGATAAGCAGCAGTTCATTAACTGTGAGGTAGTAAGAGCTTAATTTGGTTAGTTTTATTTAAAAAAAATTAATATTGGTAAGGTCATAGATGATGATTCTGCAAAACTTTGGACATTTTTGATGATTTTAAAATAATCTGAGCAAAGCAACTATGGTATGATCAAATATAGGGAAAGGTTATTGCAAATAAACTTTAATTGCAGGTCTGTGATGGGATGCAAACGTCTTTCTCCTGCACTGAAGTCGGACATGCTATACAGTCATCCATTCTCTTGACCTCCACACCTTTGCGTTTTACCTACCTACATAAAACCTTCACTCCTTTCTACACTGGCACTAAATGACGGCACTCGACGTAAATCGTGAAATGTGGCATCATCTGATGTGGACATAATTCCAAGAGATACTTGACTGAGATACTGCATAGGTAGACTATGAAATGTATAGCTACCCTGACCTTAACTCTAAACATGCTCACTTGAGATATGATCTGTCAGAAAGGCAGTGCAGCCAAAGAGAGTGGAGGTCATGACCGTGTCTCTGCCCATTCAACGTCTAAATCTTTATTCTGTCATCTGGAGAGACAACAATTTCCTTTATGAATTCATCAAATGCTTGTGATGCAAGAAGCAGCTCCTCGGTTCAGTTTGATGAAAGGATTCGGATCGCATTCGTCCCGGACACCAAATCATCTCTAACAGATTGAGTTGACAGTGTGCAGATCTCAGTAGCTTTTCCTCATATGAGAAATCCCACTAGTAGCTGCCCCTTTGCACTGGGCTATCACTGAGTTATCAGGGTCTGAGGATATGAGAGCCCAATGGTTCATCTGATATTATGACCCTGGGTCATTGGGATGTGAGTAACGACCTCCGAGTGAAGGATCATCAGCACAGAGCCTCAAAACATGCTGATAAGACTAATGAATATAACTAAGGCTGGCAGATATGGAGAGACTCAATACAAGTAAAGGCAGGTTTGCAGCAATCTGCACCCAGAGACAATTAGTCATACTGATTAGTTCATTACGTTACTACGATAGGATCACAGTCAGTATAAATTATATTGGCATACAGGGAATACGTTTTCATTGACGCTGATTAAATTTGCTATATTTACCTCTTTGCTAACGGTGTACACATAAACTTTGCAGTATTGAATGGCAAAACTCTTTGGCTGCAAACCCAGCCAGATCTTTGGCGGGTATCCAAGACTAACAGCCGTATCAGATGTGATACATCCCTCACACCTTGAGAAGTCACTGTCATAATTCATTCTCAAGTGTGCCATAAAAATACGCCCAGAAAGAAATCTTACATTCTATTGGCATAACCTTTGACTTGTAGTAGCCCATGTGGAGGCTTTCCTTTCCGTCAAACGTGCAGCTCAGGGTTCGCAGTTGGTTTTAAAGTCCCAGAGGCCACGCTGGCATGTCATCAGCTTGCACAAAATTCATGGTGAGCAGAGATGGGTAGGTGCAGTGAGTAGGGGGGCAGGGATAGAGAGGGAAGGGGTTGTGACCTTGTCTTTGGCTGGGTCTCATTTCCAGAGCGCACTACAGGGACTGTAGGCCTCTACAAGGTGTCTTATCTGTAAGTGCAGCCTGAGCCTCTGATCTGCAGACACAGCGAGGTGGTGGATTGGGCTCATCGCTGCAACGACTTCAAGGAACGCACCCTGACCTCGCCAGCAACTAGGTCAGAGTTTTATCTAGCTTAAGGTTTATTTCTCTTTTCTCAGTCTACTTCAAAGAGGCCTATACCAGACGCTTGTCTAGGATGTGATTCCATCCCTGCTAATCTTCAAGAATGTGTGAAAGAGCAGAGTGTGCTAGTGAGGCTCATGTGGATGAATAATAGATCCGATGTTTTATTACTCAAAAATCTGGACCATTAATCTTAAACAGACTGCATTGGGGTTTGTGTGCCAGTCTTTCTGTCTGACTGTTTGCATGTTTGTGCGGCTTCACACAGAACTGTTTTCTCTTTTTCCTCTTTATTTCCCCTCCCTGCTCCTCAGTGCCAGAGCAGTGGGGGACGGCGCTCATATTTTAAAATTTCATAAAGGCATATGAGCAGTTTGAGGGGGACTGGATGGGACTCAAGCCGCGCTCAAGGCGGGGAGGCTCTTCCCTCGGTAGCTACTGAGTGCCTCCTTATCAAACGTGCTCACACACATGAGTAAACATGGCTGGATAAACATTACAGAGAACCTGCGGTCATAGAGCAGGGACATCAGTAAGTACATTACCTATCAGCTTAACCCAAGCTTAGCCCCTTCCCACATCATACAAGCAAAAATCAATATAATGTCCGATGCTGTTTTTAATTAAATATTGTGCAATGTTCAGTCTGATTTGCAACTGGATAAGAACTGTGAATAAACCTAACACCTAAATTTGGCTTATGATATTCTATTTCAGAGTAAAAAAGTGACATTTACTCCCACGCAACTGTAAATATTTCTTCTTTAGGGTGCTGGTGGATTGCCTGAGAATTAAACATGTAGATAAAGATAAAGAATAACTTTAGATTTTGCAGCAATTGTAGAGAATGTTGCACCCTGAGGTATCACAATTATTCTATCACAATCAAATCCAGTAAGTTTTTGTCTTTTCATCATTTACATTAAGAAATTTAAAGACACTGAATACCTTAAGAGAATATTGCACATTTTCCACCTTTTATATACATAAGTAAATACACGTCAACTAATCGTAAACCCGGCTAACTCAAACAACTTCAACACATGGTCTCCAGAGGGTCTACTCTTTAAGTGCTTCTTGCTGTCAAGTTCAGCACATTAGGATTTTTAAGCCTTTTTTTAATTTAGTGCACTTTCCTTTAGAGGTGATAATGCACTTCTTACAAGATTACAACTCTTAGGACGTTTTAACCGCTGTAAGAAATTGTCGGGCTGTACTACAGCTGTGAGAGCAATGATCCTGAGAAATATGCCTCCGATAAAGTCTCAGGTCAGTAAATTCACTTTTTTTCCAAGTCTACACGTGAGTACCTGGGCCTCGTGGGAACGGTGCAGCTTTCACTCACGCCGTAAAACCGTCAGAAATAATGCCTGGCCGGAGATATAACACGCGGCATTACATACGTGAGTCATGCTTTAAATCTCCACTTTAAATACCCTCCCATTTCACATGACAACAAGCATGCCGCATTCTCTGCATTCCTTCATGTGTGCTGAGGATTATTTCAGTGCCCTGTCATTAGGAAAGGTCTACGCGATGACAACACAGACTTAGGCAGCTTTACTTCACGTTTGATGTGGCCTGTAAATATTTCCCCTGACATGGGGCTTTCACGAAGAAGGTTCCCCTTTGTGCGGGAATCATTATGGGATTGTGTTGCTAACGGTCTTTCAGAGACAGACGTTTTAACCCGGAAGGGTAATTGTTTTTGTTTGCTTGGGGAAAAAAGTCATACATTTTATTTAATTACATGGCAGAGCTTCAAGGGGTAAAGCTGGGTTTTAATTGAAATCTTGCAACACCAATGTCTGATATTTTTTAACACAACACACATGCTACAGCTATCAACCTCCCCCCAGTCGAGTCAACCCACACAGTAAGGACAAATCCAAAAGAGCATCACGGATATGATCATTTGCCATGGTCTTCACTATCGATTGACTGCTGGTGGAGCCAACAGTACATTTAACTTTGGGAACACTTAACTGAGCGCTAATGGCCTTTCAGCTTCGGTGTGAGTGACATTCTGGCCGCGTGCTGTGGCACTCTGAGAATACCAGATGGCTTTGGGGCACTGTTTTTGGACTCTGTAATTGGTTGCTTTCCAAATATGAAAGATTTGAAGATGAAGAGGTCAAAATGAATGATATGATAATGATTATGCTATGATATGATGATGATGATAATAATGAAAAAGATGTTTAAAAGATTTGGAGTTTATGCTATTTTGTTGTAATTTTTGTAGGAATATGGTGGAAAGTGTGCCCCAAAATAGGAAAATGTGGCCTCGTGCTGTGAAGCATCGATCTGTTGGTGTGCTTTGGCAACGGCTCTATTTACTAATGGTCACCCAGAGTGCCCTTGGCTGGCGACTCAGTGGGAAGCCTGGGCCTTTGCCATGCTGTTGGCATTGGCTGGTGGGTGATGGGAGTCTTCGAGCGGCGGTCTCAGAAGTGAGTTTAATCATTGCTTTAGAAGCAGCAGTGGGAGAGCGGCACCCTAAGGAAAAGCGAGGACACGAAACGACTGCACTTACTGTATTAAGACCAGCAGCTTTTGCTTCTGAACATCTGGCCTACTGTGAGTTTGCTCTCAAGGCCACAGGTTAAAAAAGCCCATGCAGTGATAGCAGCACTTCTTAAAGTCTGGTCAGGCCACACAGGATGGGTCACAGGGAGGTCAAAATTCATAATCCAGACAAAATATTAAAAGTTCTTGGGTTATAGTTAATGAAAGAGTGTGAATACAAAAATAGGCAAACGGTAAAAGCTTTTTTGTTGAGCCTGTGTCAATGAGGTGTTGTTTCTACAGTTCATGTTTTGGGTTGCTTTATATGGTAAAATGTTCTATTTATTTTTATCCAGCCCATGTACAGTCACAGCATGGTACCCCACAATTGTGCCTTGTTATACTGTAGCTTACCGTTCTAACAATCCCCTTCTATATAATCCTTTTTTTTCTTGTGCAAATGCTGTATTTCCACCACACACAACAGGGGTCCTGAGAAAAGTCAAAATAATACAGTATTTGTTTTTGATTTCTTGCGGTTGTATTTCAAAAGAATCAGTTTCTGTCTCTCAGAAGGGCTTTATTTTTGCCAGTGACTAATTAGAGAACGAAGATTCTGCAGCAGAAGAAAATAGATGCTCCGGGGCAAACAATATGAAACAAAAACTGGATAAGGAAGCTGCAATAGGAGTAAACACAATGAATATTTATGGCTCGGAAATACTATGACTTTTTTTTTCTCTCAGAGATTTAAGATTCCTGGCCTAGTGACCTCTTCATGGGAATCCCCATTACTCAATTACACTTTGCAAGCACATGAACGAGTCTCTAGAAATCAATGGAGAGCATCTGTCCCACTGAGATAACCATTTACCCAGGAGATGTGTCATGAGCTGTCAAGCTAACGTCTAATTAATTCATTTTAAACCCACACCGCACTGATCTGACAGCATCAAGTTACAACTGGCTGCATTATGTACTGTAGGTAGACCTTGAATGTCTGAAAACCCAGATGGTTGAAGTACTGTGCCTATGTGGCCTATTTCTGACGTTTTCAAACCCCCCCTCCCCAATGCTTTATGTAGTCGGACCACTAAGGCAAATCATTAGGCGATAGCCCAGAAATCCTGACATCTGTTTTTTCCATTCTGCTCTTAGCCTTAGCTCATTTCGTCCGTGCTGTAACTCAGTAGCGCACGTTTTGTGAGTGTGGGCTATTCCCAGCTGACATTACACAGCTGGGCTGGCTTCTGGGCCAGCCGTTAGAAGTTACCCAGAGGTGCTTCTGGAGTTACACACGCAGTTCTGGTTCGCTGTTCTTCACACATTTATGAAAACAAAGTGGAGGAAATACATAGTCCAGTCATGATTTTACAGCATCTCATGCACACATTTGATCAATGAGTGTTCATGGTTGTTATTATTTGGCTCAGCTGATAACGTTTAGGATGAAGATCTTGGTTGAAGTCTGCCTGTGTTTCCAATTAACCTATATTCAGTGTGGGTGTTTGCACATTGACTCCATTGCTTACTTTTGGCTTTTCTCATCTCTTCTTGGCAGGAATACATGGACGCCAACAAATGCATCGATGAGCTCCTCAAACAGCTCGAGGAGGAGCGTCGAAATGTCAGAAGGTAAGATTTTCTCAAGAATTTTGGGCAGATGTTTTATTGCCTACGGATATCAGCTGCAGCTGCCTGCAATCCATTCCCAATCAGAGGCAGCAGAACAATGTTGTTTGGTTTTGTGCCAGAGCTAAGCTTTGTATGCTATTCTTGAGAAATGCTTTTTGTGTTGGAAGCACACTAAAAGTGCCAGACAAAAGGGAGGCTCAGGGCCCAGTGTGGGGTTGACTGGGGGCATTTCTCATGGAGGTCCATTGGAGTGGATTTGCCTGGACAAAGGGAATGAAGAGCTTATGGAGATGCCAATCTAATGACCTTGTCCCCTCCGTGCTCCTATCACCCTAGCGCTTCCAGTGATGCACCACCCCCATAGAAGAGAGAGACAATTTTTTAAACTTCACCCTCTTTTGTACAACCCTTTCTCTATCTCAATGGAGCTGTATTCCCCAGACTCAAAGTAATTTTCCCCCTGAGTGAGCACAGAGGGGCTGGGGGTTGGACATAGAGGGTAGGGGTCTCAGGGTGGGTGGCTGGGGGGAATGGATGACCACTGACCATCCCCTTTACTAGGCCAGGGCTGCCCCTTAATAAAGGAAGTGATGTGTAAAGGAATGACCCTCTCGTCTAAGTCATCCCCACCCCTCTTTATAAGACATGGGAGTCGTCCTCAGCGACACCCGGAGGGTGACCCATGTTTGGACTAACTACTTTCTAAGCCATGAACTTGTACTGAGTCCAAGGATGTGAAGCGGCTGTCCTAACCTCAATCAGCACTGTAGCTGATATCTTGAATTTGGTAAACTTCTTACCATTGTGTCATTTTCTGGATTCCATTTGAGTCCTGAAGCTGGTTTTAATTCAGTGGCATAAACGTGTTTCAAACTTAAAGTAGGATTTGCCATTTGAAGTGGATCCTTTTCCATTGAGGATCAGATAAGACTCCATCACATGCTGATTAACGCAGAGTTTGTGGTTCAAGTTTGGCTGAGGGCAAGTGCTAATTGCGTAGATGATATCAGTTGCCACTGAGTGCCAGTCCTTGTTTCTGTTTCCAGAGGATACAGTGATGGGAGCAAGAGCTCTTGAACAGTTGAAATGACACAGTCTAGATGTTGTAAACAAACCAACGCATATACAGCCTGTGCTTTGAAAACCCCTCATGTCTTTGAAGCAGTTTGTAGAAACAACATACCACCACGCAGGATTTGTACTCATTTCTTTTCCAGTATTGTTCCATTCAAAGTGTTGACAGTGACAAATGACTTCCAAAGGCTTTTGTTCAGCTAAAACATAGCGCAAGTTTAAAAAAACCCAGAAAAACAAAAAAACGCCTCCTTCCCCTTATTAGGCAGCATCTCACAACACAGTAGACGTCTCCCTCCACCCCTCAGAATATGGGGCCCATCAATCCGTCAAGAGGAGAAAGAGAAGCTCTCACATTCCTCTAGTTCTCTGCATCCCAACTTCATGACCCAATGACCCAATGCATTCATGTCCCTCATTGTACCATATTATAGGGTAGTTTCACACCGATGAAGTACACAGATTGGACAATTATGACTCCAGTTTAAACCAGACTACATTTTTCAGTCAGGGAGGATGTAGTTTCACGAAGAAGTCCTGCTTTTGTGTCAAATGATGTACAATATTATGTTGTTGCCAGTTTTTTTTGTGGATGGCAGCTGCGCACACCTTTCAAACCTACAGGTGGTGAGTGTTTGATAATCTATAGATAGATTTTTAATTGTATGAATCTAATTATCAGCTTGCTTTTGATTGTATGTCAAAAGCATCTGCTGTACCCCCAACACTGTATACACACACACACACACACACACACACTCACACATACACCGTCTCTCGAACTCAGCATCATTGCTTGATGGAGCACAAAACCCCAGTGGGATGCTGGCCGGGCTTTCCTGCTCCCTCTATTCAATGTGACTACGTCCTTGACAGACGGAAACAAAAGCTCCACAGCACAGTGTCAACATCAGATGGAGCAAATCCAAATTAGGCAACATCAGATGCAATGTACAGTCGGACGCTGACCCGCGGTTTCCACTTATTCCTCATTTGTTTCTAGTGCGCTCTCATTAGAAAACATCAAATGTGTTTTTAAAAGCTTACAATATCATTAGTGGTGGCCTAGAAACGCTGGTAAGCACACAGTCGTATGTTGGAGGAAAAGGTTTATTAAAGACTTCTCCTCGCTGAGTAACAGACATGTGTGGGAGGGACATATGGATGCTCTGCAGCACTAAAATGCATGACGGACAGGGAGTGAGTTTGCATGACCTCTTTCTGACAAGCTGCTGTGTCAAGGCACCGTGACTGTGTAATCTTCCCTGTGGATTAAAACAATGTAGATTAGATTTTTTCCCCCCAGTCCCTATCCATTTTCCCACTCTTGATTTGTCACTGTGCTGGTGTATGTTTTTTTCTGAATCTTCTTTTGACCTTGTTTTTTAGTGGGTCAAGCGTGCCATAGCTGGCCAGTATCAGGTCACATGCCCCGAAGCTGGCCTCACCTGCCACTTTCTGCCTGTTGGAGCAGATGGTGTTTGTCTGTGACCCTTTCAACACCTTGGAGGACAGGGAGGGACAAGGAAGGGTGAGGAGGGTGGCCGACAGGCAGGGGGCCCAGCTCAGAGCAACTGGGAGGTGGGGAGGTGTGGAGGGAGAGGGTGGGGGGGAGGCGAGGACTCAGCTGGAGATCCACAGAGCTTGGGACAGGTTGCGTGGCGCACGCTGCTGCAGCTGCAGCCCAAGCCGAAGAGACGTTAGTGACGACATCTGCTGATCAATAAGCTATTTGTCATGTTCATAGAGCAACGGCGCTTCGAAGACGGCAGAGATCCACAGAGAGTGGAGGTCAGATCAGATGTGTGCTTAGCAGAGGGATTATAGTTAATAGGACTTTCTTTGTGTAAGTGAATTTGCCGGCGGGTAGAATTGGAAATTGACCAGTTTTGTCCTGTAACTGCTCAGTGTTTCTGTCCATTTGTCCTTGCCTAATCAGACGAGGATGGTGTTGAGATTTTGGATTGTCATTTGGGCAGCAACTACGTTAAAAAGACTGGATTTGTTGGTCTATAAAGTGTAATTTTACTTTTAAATGCCTGTCCTTCATCTGTGTAAATCCCTTATTGTCATTTGGATTAGTTAACTTCAAATGTCCTTAATTGTTTAAGCTGTTAAGACTATTGGGTTTTTCAGCCACTGATTCCTTTTGTCAATACAAATGGCAACATTTATTTAAAGTGAAGACTTCAAAAATGGCACAAAAAGCACTTTAGAGACTTTGAGTGCTCCCTAAATTTGTCAATTACAGCAGGGGACACTGATGGAAGAAAATGTCCTTGCACTCCTGTGAGGAAGGCAAGGTTATGCGGGGGAGAAAAAAAATGTGTGAGTGTATACACATGAGAGAAAAAGACCACAGGAGCACGAAGCTGGGAAACCGCTTTATGAATCTGTGCCTTGCTGATGTTACTACAAGGCATATCTGGCCTCAAAGACGCCTGTGTGTTGCTGGCAGTCTGAGCGAGATGAAAGGCTGTAATCCTCAGCTGAAGTATGTGGCCAGGCCTGTTCTGTCGATGAGGAGGTGGATAGGGTTCAGCCTCCCGCAAACTCTCCAGCGCCCCAAGGATCTGCCGTCTCGCTTGGACGAGAGCCGTGCATTTTACAACTTTAATTGGATAAGTTGACCGGTCTAATGCAATGATTTGATCATGCTAAGCTCCAAAGAGATCTAATACACTCCCAAAGTATATTTGTGTGTATGAAGTGAATGACTTAGTCTAATCCATCCATTAGAGGTCACTTTATGGCCCAGGAGTCCAGACTTTTAAATATCTCAAAGAGCCTTCAGTGGGTAAATGAATCAATCCATGAAACCTTGATCAGAACCTTCAAGCACTGCTGGAATTTAAAATCTAAACCTTTTGAAACCAGCAGGTATTTTCCTCATGATTTCTTTGTGTTTTGAATAAAAACGTGCTTGATCTTCCCACCGAGTTCACACCGTGACCTATCTGCGGGAAACGAGATTGAATTATTTTCTTTCAATGTGCTCTATCTGTAGCAAAAGGCTGTGCAACGTCTCATTTAATTGTTAATATGGGGTTAGCATCTTGTTGATCTTTGCTATAAGTGCCAGTCCATGAGGAGTTAACTGCAAATGTGAAGATGAAGTCCCTGAAGCAATTAGTTAAGGAGGTGATATCACTGGTGCAATGACACAGGTCAACACTTGCTAGTTTATCTACGTGAGGATTGACTAACTCTGTCTGGCCGGGGACACACTCGCCTCTCCAGTCCTGTAAATGCCAAACGCTTCAGCTCTGATTCATTGGAAAGTCCGAGCCTGGCTAAATACATGCATCAGTTTTATGGAGCTTATGGGAGGAAGAGGTTAATCGAATGGGTTAATGAAGCCTTTTACTGATGCTCCCTCAAGGTCGTTTCATTGCGTTGCATTCCCATGCACGCTGAGCTACAGTACTTAAGCAATGATATGGTACAGTATGCCTGCCCCCCCCTCCCCCCTCCCTCTCCACACATCATTCACCATCATGTTTCTCTTTCTGATGCAGTCAAGGTTAAGTATGAAGCTACAGCGGCTGTCTCATGCACTTATTCAGCAAAATATATACACATAGCATAATTGATTAATCCTTTCAGATAAAATGTTGCAATAAACACAGTTTTGTTGTTCTCAGCCAAGATGGTAGTGGTTTCACAACATGGATATGCAGTGTTTTATAGGACTTGTGACATGTATTCTTGGCATTTGGATTAAATGAGGTATTATCTGCATTCCTAGAAGCAATTAGCTGTATTTAAGAGCTGAGCCTTTTCAGTGGGGTCTTGCATAATGGTTAATTACCACTGTTAGTCTGAGCAAGTTCTCAGACAATAAGTCTTATGCAGTAAGAAAAGCATTGGTTATTATTATGCATGGGTTTAGAATATTGATTATTTTTTATCTGATGTGACTCACACTGTTATTGTCAGTTGTACCTTTTGATTAAATGAAAGTTCGCCTCAACATCCAGGTCTATTAACTTGAGTCGACTTCTTCTCCATTGTGTAATGAAAGGATTCTTGTTTATCAAGATCAGCTTCACGAGAATGTGCAACGACTGCTTTTGTGCTCATGAAAGCGTGCAGTTATTTTGGCTAACACATGTGCTGCAAAGCGCTTTGGAAAACATCCTCACTTTAAGATAAGAAGAGTGATAGATCCTGTGTGGTTTTTTTTTTTATTGTTGATAGATCCTGTGAGGTTTGGATTGTTGATAGATCCCGTGTGGTTTTGGCTGGTGGAAGTCACAGTGGTTGCATCTACGCTATTTACCTCGAGCTCAGGGCTCTTTGGAAAACATCCTCTCTACTCTCTGAAGAAACAGGAAGGGGTGAAAATGTGTGAACACTGCAGCATGAAGAAGGTGTGTCATATGATACTGTGGACGTAATCTGACGTTTCTTTAAATAAAACTAATCTACCACTGGAATGACTTAACACATTTTGATACATCATAGATATTGAATAATCAAATCATAACTCCTGACTTAAGGCAGGCGGTCGACACACAGGCCATTGAGCCTGGAAACACACAGAAGAAAACATTGTATTGTTGGGGCTGTACACTACATTTTACACTGTGTATACTACCAAGACTTATTATAGGGGAATTCTACTTGGTTGCTTTATGGCACAAAACAGGAGGATTACTTGACTGCATAATTAAAAGTGTTACATTTATAAATAGACTATTAGCACACAGATTTTGAGACACATAAGTATTGTGTCAGCCTCAACTTTCTGCACAATGCGTTATTATACTGTGCTCTGACAGATCTGAGGCGGGGTAAACAGTTGGTCGCTTTATAGCACAAAACAGGACGATTTTTAGACTCTCTTATTAAAGCATTTCAGTAAAGTAATAGTTAAGTACAACACATTATTATACACACATCTATTGTTCTGTACCTTGTACTACTAATTCTGATTGTTAGGATGATCAGTTTGGTGCTTTATGACAAAAAACAGGAACATTTTAGAGGTGTCTTGTTAAATGATTTGCATTTAAATATTAATACACTACTACCACATCAATTTTGAGAGGGAAAAAGTATTGTAAGCCACTTGTAGTCTGTACACTATAATTGTATATTACAGTATGTGCTACCAAGTTTAATTTTAGGGCTCCGTTTGGTTGCTTTACAGCACAAAGGAGGGGAATGCACTGTTTAGACAAAGCAAATAAATTTGACATGAAGGAATGGGGTTTTGTGATTGTGAAAATGTGGTCTTAATTTTGACAAACACTTCCATTAGCACTGGTGTAATAGAGGAGACCACCGAAAATTAGCCACTCTACAACAGTCCCATTTGTTTACTGTAATCACACAAGAAGTAATTTTTAAAGATTTGCTTGAGATTAATTAAAGATTAACTCCATCAGTGTTAATCCTGATCATTCCAGTCTTAATGACTTTAAGCATTTCCTGAGGTCCACGAATCTCGCCTGCTGATGATGTCTCGCTGGACCCACCGTCCCGCCCCCATCCCCCTTGCTTAATGAAACATGACGGAGGTGCATTATCGCTTTCATTGTATTACACACTTCATCTTGCCACACAGAAGTTAAATGACACACAGAAATGCACACAGTCTCTGGAGGGGCTCTTTCAGCGTGACCCATCATGTGATTTGCATCTGTCTGGGCGTTTGCCGTTTTGAGCAGTCTAGATCCTGAGCGGGCTTGTGTTGGGTAAACAAACACACTGCCTGTCTACAGTTTGGCATTTCCTTTGCTCGTCTTGATGCAGAAATCACCCTAACCCCCTGTCAACCCCCCCGCCCCCCATCCCAAAAAGAGTCTAGCCATGTTGACAGCTAAATATCTCCTCGCTGGATTGCAACCACCCATAGTACCTCTGATGTGTTTCCAAATGATTTTACACCCCTTACTTTTCCTCAGTTGTATCAGACATTAAATAGCTGTTCTCAGGAGCATGTCTAAGCTTAAACACCGCGTACACACTAATCGCCTTTAGAGCGCAGGAGAGACGGGAAGGAAACAACGTTTTGCTTCTTCTGCTCCTGTGTGATTAATGTCTGCCTGGGAACACACACCTAGACGGCGGGATCGAGTGGTCGGGTAATGAGCTCAGGGGACGCACGCTGGCCTCCTCCGGCCGCTTCTGGTCACTCAACTGTGATCGAGCTGCAGGGGATTAATGTCATGGAGGGAAAGTGTGGCTGATGGCCGGAGCTCTGGGCATACCATTGACAGGATACTCACACATACACAAACACAAGGAAATGTACTCTTACTTCCCTACATTTTAGAGGAAACTATTGTACTTTTCGCTCCACTATAACTGGCTGGAGTGAGTAGTTTCTTTACAGATTTTACACTGAAAACATTGTAAACTCTTGAATGTGATAATTTTCTACTTTTTCCTAATAACATATGGTTAACACACCAATAATTTCACACCATGAAAGGAGTTGTTCTTCAGAATTAGCACTTTTTAGACCATCTTTAGACAGATTATAGCACTGTGAGGAACTATGACTCACGATATCCAGTTTAAACCTACCTGACAAGAAAAAAAACAGCACTTTCTGGAAAAAGTTCACAGTGGAAGTCATTTGCCTAATTATCTCATTGATTGTGAAGTAAACTTTGGACCTGTAGTGCCCATATTTGATCGGCCAATTCAGGGTGTGATCGTATGTCATTGTCTTTTTTAGCATCAAATCAAAGTTCTCCAAAATCAAGTAAGATCACAAAAAAATTCAATTTAAATAAAGTGACAGGCCTCTTACTTTTAATGGAGAATTTTGATATTGTTGAATTGTTACTTTCACTTCAGTAAAGGATCTAAATCCAACTTCTATCACTGCATATATACTACCACAACCATCAGCATCCTTTAACTCAGGCCACTCGGCACTGCAGCTCAAAGGTGCTTGTGTGTACACGCATGTGCACAAACATACACTCACACCACACAGCCACAACCACTCGCATCCTTTTCTCTCAGACCACCCCGCACCACATTACAAATCCATATCGACCCACCGTCCCTCCAGCCACTGTCCCAGCACCGTCCTGTCTCCTTCCCTACACCCCCTCCTCCCTGTGGAATGCTAACCTAGCCCCTGTGTGTGTGTGTATGTGCGCGTGTGTGTGTGTGTGTGACAGTGGTGGAGCCAGGCTGGCTGTGTGGGCGGCCAAGTGTTTCCAAACAGTGGAATCTGTCACTGACACCCCTGGCAGAGCAATAAGCAGCGCCTTAATGAGCTCAGCAGATCACTCAGCACAAGGACCCGACACACACACGCGCACACACACACGCACACACTCATACATGCATGAATATTACAAATACAGAGACTCAATCGCGCACACACTCACATTCTATGCAGTTACACCTATATGCTCATATATATATGTATAGTAAAGTGCATATATTGTATACACGCTAATGTACAACACACACTGCTGTACACACTTTTATTGTCACATTCATGGCCAAACCCATACATTACGGTTGTAAACCCATACACACACAGACACACAGACACACAGACACACACACGGTGCATTGACATATGGTTAATACAATTGCGGTAACGCACAAACATGCACACATCTCAACACTCTCAGTTAAACCAGTAGAAAATGAAACTAAACCAACAAACATTGTGTGTTTCCTGATTAAAGGAAATAGCGGGGGGCTTCTGGGAAATCAGGGTACGACTGTTTCTGTGACACCGCCAAACTGTGCTGTCTATTTGTTTCCCTGCAGAGGAGAACCATCGCTCAGAGACTCGCCGCTGATCAAATTAGAATGGAACACTGCCTTCAATATTTCTTGATTACGCCACATATGTATGTGTTAGTGCTGACTCAGCCATCCATTTGTCTTTTTTACTCAAATGGAACAATGGTGTCTAATTGGTGGCCACCTGCTCTTAGAATCAAATCACACTGGCTCTGTATTCAGATTTGCTTGCGAAACAGCTGCGCTTATGATAAACACAATTACCCCTCTGCATGACACTTCGGTCATATACGCAATCATCAGGCGTCATGAATCTTTTTGAGTTTTATGATGACAAATGAGAATGTGGCATCCAGCTTTACAAGACATCTGTTAGAGGGAACGTGACAGGACATGTCAATTTTTTATGATCACTGTTCGGTGATGCCAGAATTCCCAGCATGAAATAATCTTCCTGTAAATCTTGGGAGTGACAATTCATCACTGCATGTTTATCTCGCGTCTTACTCAACCTTTTCCTCATCTTGAAGTTATCCAGGCCCCCCTCCCGGCTCCTCCATCCTCATGCAAACTAATTTTCTCACATGGTTAGTGTCATTGTTCATTTAGCACATTAGTGACAGTGAATGTGGGGCAAAGTGGCAGCGATGGCCCCGGCTCTAAGTCAGGCCCGTCCTTTCTTTCCCCTCTTTAACTGAGCGCTCCTGTCACCAGGACCCTTTTAATTCCCCCTTTCACCCCTCCGGTGCCCGCCCCCTCTCGCACTGGTCCTATTGGGGAGCAGACAATAGAGAGTGTCCCCCCCCTTCTCTTCTGCCTCTTCCTCCCCCTCTTCTCATCTCTCTCAGTCCTTGCAGGCGTCCTGCCTGGTTGAGGCAGTGGGCTCCAGGCTGCAGTTTGTCACAGCCGTTCAGCTGAGACTGATTGTGATTGCGGCAGATGGGCTGGAGCCCGGTCCGTCACTCGGCCCAGGCAGACCCAAGCACTTCTCTCTTTTTCTTTCTCAGCCTTTTTTTCCTCCTCTGGCTTTCACTTTCTGTCCTTCGCTCTCTTGATCTTGATTTCTTCCTCGGTTGTCTCTATCTGTCTTCTGTCGGGGCATTCTCTTTCTTTTGCTTTGTTGTTTTCCCAAACGCTCGGTTTTCCCTGCCCACACTAAAACATGCAGACAAAGCTTTGAGAAGTGTAGCTCAGTTTTTGAGGTATGAAAAATGCTGGCTTTGTGTGGACAGAGAGCAAAAATGTTGGGACAAAGATGCATTTTCAAAAAAATTAGCAAGCTTATACCCTTATTGTGCTTCAAAGACGGTTCTAGTTGTCATCTAACAGAGTCCGAAACCTTCTCTCCCAGCACCTTCCCATCTTCCATCTGACAATTTTAGTGACTTTTCAAAATTGTCAATTTGACAAATGAAGATGGACATGAACAAAGTGAGTTTGAGCGCATTTTTCATTTTTCACTCTTGAGCTCTTTTTTTCATTCATCACACAACTACTGCTGGTATTTGTTTGTGCGTAGAAGCAAATGCATCACCACAAATGCCGTCGCGTAGAGACTCTGCGCAAGAATGTGCCATTATCCCCTTCTGTAGTCATTGTTCTAGCCACTCTCTATGACTTTTTGCCCTGCCTTTGAGTGTGGTTTCTCAGAACAAGTAAATACACTTTTGCCTTTTGATGTGATCACATGAGTTGCGTACTTTGGCCTTTCATTGTGGATGTACTTACAAGCTTTTGCTCTATTGATCTTGGTTGTCCCTTTCTGTATTTTATCGCCTCTTCTGTCTTTCTTGTACTAAAAGATCCCAGTTAGTGGAACATCCCAAGCCGGCTTGCCTGTTCACGTTCCCTTGTTGGAGTTAAACCCCCCTCGACACTGTTGTCACCCACCCACCCCCTCCAAAAAAAACCCTCCTCCTCCATACAAACCCCTAGTCCTCCCCTGAGGAAAGAGCCACCTTCAGTGAGGCAGCAGAGCAGCCGTCTCCCTGAACACATGTTAAACGTCCCGCAAGCCTGAGGAGGAGGGACGCAGTCAGAGAGCTAGAGCGAGACTCTGAGACGAACAGAATGGGAGAGAAAGAGATAGAAGCAGAGACAGACTGAGGGGAGAAAATACTCTGAGAAAAGATAAAGCCAGGAGGCGGGGTGGGCGGGGGGCAGGCACACAGCGCTGTGTGTGTGTGAAGAGGAGCCTCCGAGCGTGTGTGTGTGTGTGTTAGTGAGAAAAAGCTTAGCGCAGAGGGAGAGCGTATGTAGTGTGAAGGAAGAGGAGAGAGAAGCAGCGTCGGGAGAGTCAATGCATGTTGCCAGATTGAGAGAGACAGGGAGGGTAGAAGACGGGAGCCACGAGGAGTAGTGCAGGAGAGGGAGGCAAGGATCTTGAGTGCTTGAGGGAACATAGAAAAGAGGAGAGAGAAGGGGAGGAGAGGCAGTTAGGTCTCAGTCAAGTAGAGAGGCAGGCAGGCAGGGAGCAGTGTAGAGCCGGTAGTGCTGCATTGTGGATGTAAACTTTATCATCTGCGGGATCAGTGCGTAGCAGCTGCAGAGGAGGAGGAAAGCGTGCTGGTGGATTACCATGTGTGCCCTCTGAATGCACCAGGATGCTGCATCTCCACCAGGGTAAGAAGCGGACAGTCGTCAGCGTACATGGCATGAAATGAATTGCATTGTTTCCTCTGCAACTGCGAGATTTTACCCTCTTGTTGATTGATGTGTATATTGTCCTTGTGTGGGGATTTGGTGTGTCTATACATAGGTGACATACTTTTTTGTTGTCAGAAGAATACATGCACACTCAGCTTTTGCTTGCACCTAAGTCAAAGAGGATTTTGTTCTCATCTTTGCACCTCATTCAGCTGTCTTTACTTTGTCCTGAGCTGTAATTTTCCTAATAATCCCCAAAGGAGGAAACATATTCCATATAGCAGTATTTTACACATGTGCAGGGGATGATCTCTGATTTGCACTGTGCCCGATTAGCCAGTTGCAGGAGGGGGGGGGGGGGAATCGCGTGTCCTGTTGCTAGTGGCAACAGCATGGGGCTGGGGCGCTGCGTAAACCCCTTTGATTCTGATTGATAACAGAAGGAAATTGATACCCGTCGTTTAAGCAGAGGTAAAACAACCCAGTGTTGCAGGGGATTTGTATGTGCAGGAATGCATGTTCCTCCCTCCCACCACTCCTTTTCTTTCCTTATACTCTCTCTCTCAGGCAGATTAAGATTTTCTATCCGGCCCACTAATCTCACACTGAAATGACTGGTGTTGAACTGGGTGTGGATGCAGCTAAGTGATGGAGAATATGGATTATGGGGATATGGTCTGCCTGTTATGGCCAGCTCCTTATTAATGTGGCGTGAAGTGCTGCAGTAGAAATGCCCATATGTCAAAGTCACAACAGGTCAGGGGTCTCCCACATAGTCGGCCATATTTACTGTACACGGAAAGAGATTTGGATGCTTGCAACCAACACAGAAAGGATGCCAAATGTAGGATTTCTTTTTATATTTTTAGCTGGATTTGTTATCTTTAAAAACAGAGCTGCAAGAGAACATGAAAATGAGAGCATGGGAGAGTAAGGGAGGTATCATTATTCTCTTGTTGGTGTTGTCAAAATGCCAGAAAGGAATGCCATTCTGCCTTTTTTTTTTAGTTTGAGTTGAGTTTTTTGCCCTGGGAATTGGTGTTTCCCAACATGATGGCAAAAAATAGCATTCGCCATGCAGTGGATGCTTTATAACTGGAAACGATAATGAATATTGTCAATCTTGGTGGAATACTACCAACAGTAAAGTATTAGTACTACTGGAGAAAGACAGATGAGGTGTGTCCTTACTTTTCAGTAAATATTGGACTGCTCTTTCATTCAGAATGTTTTACAGCCTCGTTTTGCCTTTGAGAGACCCCCAAACCTCGAGGCACTCAGGAATATCACCAGCAAAACAGCGATAAAGAGCTCAAAACAAAGCCACACAAAATACTTAACACTCATCAAGATCCTGAGCTTTTACACCAAGTGTCATCAACACAAGCATGGGACCTATCATCTTTTGAAAACCAGTGTTTTTGTCAGTAAAATGTATAACTTTAGCTTGTTGACTGTGCTACATGCATCACGTAATGTACTCATTGCACATTGTGCATGTTATCTTTAAAGTTTTAAATCAGTGTCTAGACTGTATAGACTTTGGTAATGCCGCCACCAGCCAGGGAACCCATCCAACCAGAGCAGACATTACCAATGTACGTACAGCAGCAATCACCATCACTTACTAAAAACTACAGCCATTTGGTCCAGCTTCTGTTTAGACAATGTCCATTTAAAGCCTCCATTGGAAACAGAGCAGCAGCCTGTGATATCATCCCGCCACCAGGGCAGATGTGTTGCTGCATTGGGCAGTTTGAGCCTGCTGCCCTCTGAAACCTACCTGGGGATTACTGGATAAGAGGATTGCCAAGTGGAGGGATTTGATTTTATAGAATTAAAACTGTAATTCTCTCCATCCCGACCAAGCCACAATGCAACCATTTCTCCACGTTATTATTTTTTCCCCCTGCTGCCATGTTCTGGTTTGACCAACACGTTCCATTACTACATTGTGTGCCCTACATTTAAGCAGTTTTTTTTAAAATTTTAAAGTCACGAGACGGGCACATTCGCTGTATGTTGGCAGAAGTCTGTCGTGGCCCACATACTGTTGTAAGCTGTGTAACACCAAAAGTTCATCATCAATTACAATAGAAAGTGTGTGTGCTGGGACGTTTTGGATTGCCAGTTGCCGTGCCAGTTGGCATTACTAGAGTGGTAATCATTACCCAAAACAGCAGCCCGGAAAAGGATCTGAGGAATAATACAGTCAACAAATTAAGGGCAAGTCCAGCAGATCATACTGACGTGTGCTTTTGTATTTCCTTCCACCCCTCTAACTCTTGTCCGTCACTTTGCCTCTCACTCCTCTACATCCGATTTTCCCAACTTGTCCTCCTCCCTTTTCATCTCTTCCCTGTATGTGGCACTCTGTATTCGGTGACCCTCAGCTAGCATGTTGGGCTCAGGTCAAACTGAATTACTGCGGAATGTTCCCCTGTTCAATGGCCGGCCTAGCGGGCCTCAGCATGGGAGCACTTCCCCTTCATTGACAGCCAGGGGACTTTCATTTCGAAGGAGGGGGTAGCTTTTTCCAGACAACTTTCCCATGTAATTCCCACTGTCTCTGTAATGTTTGTCGGCACAGTGGAGCCGTGAGCCAAAGCAGTCGGTTTAATGATGTGTACGTGTGAGGCACATCTCAGGATCTCGTCAGCCTTAGCCTTGTTGAGAAGCTCTGCCTCTGTGACTGCAGGCCATCCAGCTCAATTAAGGGTGCTTTGAATGCATTCCTCCTCTTAGCTTGCTCTACATTTATCTCCCCTCATGAACAGCACGTGGGAACTTTAAAAACAGTCGTGCAGAGCTCACTGTAGCTGGTATGAACCCATTTTTTGCAAATACAGCATCTGAAAGAAAAAAAAAAATCCCTCAAAATAGCTCAATAAAGCATTTTGACATTTTGCCAGGCTGCACATTGTTCATGCAAAAAGTCAGAGCACATTGTAATGTTGCTGAAATTCCATGCTTTGTGTTTCACTGAATGTTAACAAGTTGAACATTTAGAAAAAAGTGGGACTATCAGATGTATTTTCGCTGTCTCCTGCTGCTTAAATTAAAGCAATGTCACTCAGGAAAAACATAAAGTTTAATGATCCGACACAATTTATAACCAATAAAGGGCTTTTATTTGCGAGCTATCAATGGCTTATTGCATGCACTGACTCTTTTGCCTGGAGACAAAGCATTGCCCAGACACCCTCGCTGACTGTTAAGTGATGTCATTATAGCCGAGGCATTTTTGTGGTTTCTAAACGGATGAACTCGCTCCATGTGAGTTCACCAAGGTGCGAAAACTCGTGTGCTGTTTTTGCAGTCACTGCATGTAAACGACCTGTTTTCCAGTCAAAACTGGCTCGGAAAGATTATTTCTCTTTGTATACAGGCGGTTTCACTATCTTGGCTTGCAAAACATAAACCTCTGTTGTCCCTTTTAAAAAAAGTTGTTGTTGATAACTCTCATGTGCGTGGCTTTAAACCCTTTCAGTTCTTGGAAAAAAATCCCCAAATTGGATTAGTTTTTTAGGTCATAGTCCTGCATTCCAACAGTTTACAAGATAATATGGTGTTGCCCTTGTTTACTCTACACAGACTTCCTGCTGACACACTTTCACAGTCGCATGCATCTCCTATGTTTTTAGATCAAAGCAGATGAAACCTACTTTGTGAGCATTCCCGCCTGTTTCATATTTCTTTCCTGTCACAGAGATACTTTCAACGGAGCAAGCCTTTTTTTTTTTTTTTTTACGAGGTCGAAAACGGGGTCAGTGTCATATTTGAGGTTGTGCGGGGCGGGGAATGTCAACAAACTTCAGCTCCCCGCTATCTTGGCTGTAAATCACTGGATAATAGTGGGAGAAGCACGCAGGACCTCGTCCAGTGAGGTGTTGGCGCAGCTGGAGAAGCTCACCTTAATGCTGTAAAACTCTTTTCCAAACACCTCTTCTGTTATATTTAGGTTCTTTTAGCCATTTGGTGACTCTCTTTGCTCAGAGTGAGTTACAACGAGCGCAATAGCTTTCAATTACTTGATTACAAGCATACCAGAGTGCCAGACGCAGAGTGCCATGGCAATATCGCTGTGAGAAAAAAAGATCCCGAAGGAGAGAGAGAATGGCTGGAAGCAAAAGTGTGATTTTTGTTCTTTTAATTGGACTAAATTTCACTTGATTTTCAATCTCTTTACCAAGGGATTGAAAGTTTCAAGACAATAAAATAAAGACATTTAAGCTGCCTTGCTCACAAAATGCAGGATTAACAAATGTATGACTTCTGCAACAGCTGCCCAGCAACTTGTACACACAAGCACACATACATGCACCTATTGGTGGGCAGCAGTAGACATGGCAGACCCTTGGCTCAAGTGCTTCTGTTTACCCTACCTTTGTTTCTATTGTATGTGAACCAGCCATTTGTCTGCCTCTGTAAAGGGCTTCTGTTTGCCCCGCGCTCTGAAAACGATGTGTTGACAGGCGGTGTAAAACACCCTATAGCCTTTGCACAGTCTCCATGAGTCAGCAGAACCTTCCAGTATTATACAGTAGTAAATGTGAGTCCCTGGTCCCCAATTACTTCAACCCAGGCAGGTGTGAAATAGAGAACAATGCATGAAAAGTGTGACTCACATACAGTATGCCTGTGCCTTTTCACCACACTGCAGATGCTAAGGCTGCATTATAGATGCAAGTACCTCATCATGAGCTTTACAATACCCTGAAAGTACTTTTTTCAGGATCCTGTCATTTGTCAAATTGTCAAGTAGAACCTTTTAAAAGATAACAGTGTTTACTCATATTTAGCATTAGATAAGAAGATAAGTAAGCTTTTATTGTCATCATACTGCTGTGCAAGATAACAACCAAAAGGAATTACGATTGATGTACTTTGGATGGAGACGAGCAGCGATCTCAAACGACTAAATGCTGAGTATGTTTTCTTCACCTCCACTTAGGTCAATGTGCATTTGTGTCATTTGGAGAAAATTGGGTCACTTTCTTCTTTTTTTAGCCTACTTGTACTGATTTTGGAGGTAACTTTAACATGCCCGGTCCCACTTCCAGTGTTCTGTTTCCAGCTTGCGTCCTCATGTGTAAGTTGGATCCACCAGTCTACTTGTTAGTAGATTTGGGAGTCTCTGTGACCCACTCTTACTTATTTGTCCCTATGTAGATCTGCTGGGATGTTTTCATCTATTTTGGAAGAAGTATAATTCCCAAATCAGTCAGTAAAATTTGAGTGAATCATGAGATAATTGCAGTCCAGTGTGAAGGATGCCTTACTTAGCCTCAACTATGTTTCCAAGCGTGTGACACAAGCCAGCCAACAATCACTGGAACAGCTGAAACACACACTTAAGACCTGTTTGAATGTGAGTGTGTGGCTAGGAATGCCTTCTGATAAGCTTCAAAACAAGGTGTGTCTGGAAGGTTTTGTTCTCTTGTTGTTGAGGTGCAATTTTCTCTCTCTTGCTCCTTTTCTTTGTATCAACATATCTTTCTTCCTTTTCTTCATATATATGTTTATTTAGGACCAGCAACAGTGCATCTATTCTGTTTGCAGTCATCTCTCTTTCATGATTTGGACATAAAAGATTTAAACTAGTGTGAATTTGTATGCATGCCTCTGCATATCTTTGCCAGTGTGTTTGTACATGTGTGTTCATGCGTGTGTGCATGAGTGCCCCATGTGTGTTTGCCCCGTCTTCATTCTTCATGAGCTGCGCTGATGAGGACACCCAACCACTCTCTCTCTCTCCCTCCCCCCCTCCCTCCCTCCCAGACAGACAGGCTGACAGACAGAGAGACAGGCAGGTGGGTGCTTCGGCCATTTTTAAAGCACATCTGCTCATCCGCAATGTTTCGTTTCGTCTGAGCAGGAATGCGTCTGTGGCTTGGAAACAATTGAGGTCAGGCCCTGCTTGCAGAATAAGAAAACATTTAGGGGGACAGACAGTCAGGCAGGGGTAATCCGCGCTTGGCGAACGCATTCCTCAGAGCTCAGGAGGAGTCTCGGAGGATTCCTCATGTCTCATTTTTGCTGCTTCAGAAGTTTGGAGATGCAGTGCACGTGTTTGATCTGATCTTGGCCTACAAAACAATACTGCTTTTATATATTTGAATAATTCCCCTCTCTCTGGTATTTGCAGATCATTCCCTAAAGTTGTTTAAATCTGCACAGAGTATTCATTTTCCATTACTTTCCCCTTTTTCACACCATGATTGCATCCATCAATCATGTACTCAAGATAATGTCAGTCCCCCCTGTCAAAAACACTGCAATAAGGCTTCGCAGTGCTTTTATGTAGCACCCGTGTAATTAAGCTACCCAGCGTAGATCACTGAGGGTGAGATGTTATCACGGAGGGAATGCATAAACATCTCTGAGAACTCAACATGTTGTTGACTTTGGATAAATCTTTCTAATCATGATCATCTCAAGTCTTTTGACTGCATTACCAAGTGTGGCGCACACTTGTCCAAACAAGATCCAATATACAACTCCATACATTAGAAGGAAGTGCGGTTCCCAGTAAAGTTGCATCAGGCTGTTTAGATGACATACGTTTGACTGTTTTCTTTCTTGCCGTCAAATCTACATTGGAAAATCAATTTTTCAGTTTGGAAGTAGGAACGTATTTGCCATAAATATCCATATTTTCCAGTTTTCACAGTATTGATGTGCATGTTAATGGGATTGGATATATGATTTACGTCCTCGTAGAAGTGCCAGTAGTTCGAGAGAAAAACATTTCCGAGAATAGAATGTGATGCTTTTCCTTCAAAGCATAAACATCAAAACATGTTTGTTAGAAATGTCTCTCTTCATAAAGTGAGGACATTATGAGGCCACATGGTAGGATGAAAAGGCGTGTGTTCTTTGTGTGCTCGCAGCAGAACCTCATCACATTTCACCTTGTCAATAATTGATGGTCTGCCGAGGTGAGGTAAGGCTCATTGTGCCTGGCTGGCTGGGTGGTTGGGTGGTGAGTCCGGCCTGGGTGTGTGAGGTGCTGACATGTGGCTCCTGTTTTTTCCGCTGCCCTCTGGTGAAGACGGGGTCCGTGGCGGGAGACAGGAGGTCAGGAACCAGCTGTGGGTGAGGCGGTGGGAACAGGCGCGGGTCAGACCGCCGTTCGGCATCCATGATGAGGCTTTTTGGTGATTGATTGGCCCTGCCTAATGCATTGGGACCAATTGAACGGTCACAGATGTTCAAACCCCTCCCCTCAGACGCCTGAAACAGATGAAGTGTTTACTCAGAGCGCTCAGGCTGATTTTGATGGCATCTTGGTATTTGGTGTTCAACTGCAGAAAGGCATTTCGTCATTAAAGTCTTAGATGATGTGTTGCATCTGTTATAAATACAGGGATTGATACACAATGATGGGTGGGGCGTACTGTTTGTTTAAAAAAATCTTCTTTAATCTTAAGGAGTCACAACTCCTAGATTCTTGCCATTCTTTTCAGGGAGGTAATTACCTAAAAAAACAGAGAAACCAAGTTGTACTAGCTGTAAAAATGATTGTTTTTTTAATCTAAAAATACAAATTTGGATATTTTTAGAGCAATCTCGACTTTAACCTTTCTGGCAGTTGTGTTTGCCTGTCAGACTGGGTTGGATGTTATAACTTATCAAACGCCTCGGTAAGCTCATTGTCCTGCACTGGGGGGTGAGGGGTGAAATTTTGGATCGGTGCAGAACATTACATAACACAGCCATAGGAGGATTAAGGATGGGAATGACCGGTCCGAAGCCGGTGCCAAAATGTAGCCAGAGTCCCCCTGAACTGGCTGCCCTATGTGGGCCACAGCGATTGCGTGCATGTCAGGGCTCTTAACCCAGCGGGAGTGCAGACACTAATACATAAATGCATGGCAACTCTGCCTGACATCCAAACATTTATGCATCCCTCCCAGCCACTCTGTGTACATTTGTGGTTAAGAACGATTGAAATGTTTAGCTCCATGTAAGCCTCAGTGACATTATTGGAGAGATGGTTTATATCCATGCATCTTTTATATATAACCTGATGTGTGTATTTATGTCAGTTTGAGTTACTGCTGCAGGGAAAAAGCTGAAGCTGTATGTGATGTTTAATCTGTTAACATCTTTATGCACAAAGGAGAGATTAACCACACTTGATAATAAGGTGGTGTGTAGTACTGCGAGGGAAATAGGAAACCAAAACACAAGAGACAGCACTTTTTTCCCTCTTTCATTATATGCTTAATGTTAAAAGCAAACAATGTACAATGGATTAAACCACCTGTATGAAAGGAGCTGTGATAACAGTCATGAAAACACAGCTAAACGCCTGCCTCCCACAATGCAGTTCAAAGCACACGGGTCCAACATGTCAGCTCAGGTTGGCAAATGCTCTCGCCGTGATTGATCCTCCCTCGGTCCTGACAGATCGTGTCTTTGCATGCCGCCGCGACACTCTGGAGCAAACAGTCGGTGCGCTTTCTCAACGTGAGCTGGAGGAAAAAGCATGAGGGGTTTACACAGAGTCTGAGCAGGGACAATGTGAGGAGGAAACAGGGTTGATCTGCTGTGAATGCAGCGAGACTGGTGTCATGATCACTCTGCGCTGCGCTGTCTGCCATATCTCAAAGGAGTGGATGTAGCGTTTGATGCTGCCAGAGACGCGTGTGAAGAGAATGGGAATGATGTGTGAGGTGCATAAACTGTGTGTGTGTGTGTGTGTGTGTGTGTGTGTGTGCGTGGACAGCAGATGATATCAACCAAGGATATGAGAACTTGTGTCTGTATGCAAGCAGGCGTACAGACATACTGTATGTGCATGCAGAACATATTCTAAACCACACGTTGTAGTCTTTCAGAAATGAAGAAAATCAGTTTTAAAAGGCTCAATCAGTATCCTTTAAACCATAACACTTAAGCTATTATAGGAGTGTGATAGTTGAGTAAAATAGAGAGCCTGGTTTCCCTTCTGGTGCTGTTGTAGTTTTACCTTTTTTCAAGCATTAGTCTGTGTATTAAGAACAATCAACCAATAATCAGTTTGAGAGCGATTGGAGCTTTAAGTGAGCTTCCAATGAGTTATGAAAGCTTTTAATTATTGTTCTGAGAATTTTCTTATTCTATGAAGGGGAATGTAATTGGTCTTTCACTTGAAAGAAACGTGTATATCCTCATGACCAAGGTCTTCTGCCAGCTGCCTCTTGCTGCATTAACTTTGGATGTATAGAAACCCTGACACCAGAGCAAACTTGAGTGCATGTTGTATTTGCGGCTGCCAGCTGGTTTGGCGTGCACCAGTGAAGCTCGGCGGGATTCCCTCCGCCGGTAAGGCCTCTGGTGCTATCAGGTGATTCCAGGTCAGTGGGAACTGCTGGAGGTCCACGTCGACACTGTCTATGATTGGCTGACAGAATTTACTCAGCCAGGCTTTATAATGGGGCTCAAAGAGGAAGAAAAACAGCAGAGCAGGAGGAGGAATGTATACATGGTCAACCGTCAGCTTGTGCTTTCATCACATGCTTGGATGGACTGTAGCTTGAAATAATCCCAGTTCAGTCAAACTCAATTGTGAAGTATACACAATGTGCACAGTTGTTGCATTGGAAACTATATATAGAGCTATGAATACTAGTAGATACATGGCTTATGTGCTTAATTTTGCAGAACATCCTGCCAATGTGGAAGTGTTTCTTCCTCTCTGTCGTGGTCATCAGCAGCAGCTCTTTTATAAAGGAGAATTCCGGTTTATTACAACATGGATCTCATTTTTTGCAGTTTTGTGCATTATTATATTGGCAATAATCATCATTATCAGCAAAAAGAAGTCAGATGAGGCAAGAAAACACAGAGTAAAATGATCTGACAGGCTGCAAATAAACTCCAGATTACCCAAACTTATTTGGAAAAGAAAATCGAGGCCAAATAATGGTAAAATAATGACCCAAATTGTCCATTGTTAACATCCATAGCAGTTTACAGAGAGTGCCTTTCTAGGTCAACCAAGACCTACTGTACTTGCTGTAGTTGTGTGCACACAGTTTTCCTTTGCAATGACGGAGTATTACAGACATAGCCGGTGTGCTCACTTTCCATTTTACCTCCCAGTGAAGCGGTTTAGAGAATCAGGCTTCACTGCTGAACGTCTGACCACTAGTGTTTCATGCTCTGTCGGTCTCGTTGCAGTGATGTTTTGTTCCCAGATCTCAGTAATTATTTTGGTGAGTACAATTTGATCATATCTGATAGAAATGATGGCCAAACATACAAAAATAAGACCCCAAAATTGTAATAAACTCTAATTATCCTTTAAGATGAAGCATTCAGGCATTAAGGGAAAATGAAAACATCATAATTAACATGCTAGACCCTAACTTTTTCCCAAACATCATTATAACATCACTCTTTACATACTCAGCAACTTATTCTGCACGAGATGGCATGAGATAAACTTCTCTACACAACACACGTTGGGTTGGACTCTTGTGTGGCATCTGACTGTTTTGATAGGCCAGTTTACACAGCTGCTAAAAGTTTACAATGCGAGTGAGCGGCAAAACGTCTCACATCGATTGGGATTGAAATGCAAATGATAAATTCAGAGCGGTAACGTCATTGGAAGCACACTCGGTATATATAGAGCGGATTACAGATTGCTTTGAATGCTGTTCAAGTATCCTATAATTTCACGCCAGAGCCAATTGGATGCAAACGTCGCCGGTGAGCATTATGCAGCGGAATACTGTTTTGACTACTGCTTGTGCCAATTACTATAATTATGTTTAACACAGAATGTCAAATTGCTCTATATTTGGCGATGATTTTCTTGGGGCGCAGTTGGCTCATGCCCCGTTGCTCCTGGAACATGCCTGTGCATAAGTGGCCTGAAACTTAACCCCTTACAGGGCTGACGCTCAGCCATAACACAGACTGGAAGAATGCCAGGCAAGTCCTGTTTAACAAAACAATATCTGCAGTGAGAAGTTCCAGAAACCGTTTTTTCCCCCCTCTTCTTCTTCTTTTTTTCCCTTAAGGTAGTGTAATAATGTAAGCATATATTGTGTGGTAATGGGAAGAGACACATTTGGTAACTGCTGGAACATGAGTGTATTAATCAGTCTCAGGTGTGGAGCATGCAGTCACACACTTTCACATACACATTTGTTGCATTTTTGCACACTTACACGCTCTGGCATGTATTTATGAGTGCTCACACACACATAAACAACACATTCACCTTTATGAATGCATCCACACACCTCCACACCCATATTCATGAATGTACAATCACACTAAATGCCCCACAACACTAATGCAAACACTAATACACTAACACACCCAAACACACCCCCTTGTCTCACGGCTTCGGCACTTTGCTTGACTTCTTCCCGGATTTGTCACCGCTGCGCCGTATGTTTCACAATCGGCGTGCCAGGCTCTGCTTTGCCTAATTCAGTCTGGTCCCATTAGAGGGAAGGTGGTGGAAGGGAATGGCTTCCACCAGCAGCGTTAGCTTGTAGCTCAGCACGCTCTTTGCAGTCCAGACGGACGATTCATCCGTCAAGCATACGTCCCCCAGCTGTCTCTTAATCACCAGGGGTATTTCCCGACAGGTAAGCGGCTGAGAAACAATGATGTCTTGTCAAAGGCGACGAGGAGACGTTAGTCATGAGTTATTTTGGGGGTTGGGGAGGATGGGAGGGGGGTTTGGGTGTCTGATCCACTGCAGAAATGTGAAAAATACACACCTGATTGTGATTACTTATGTCTGCCTGCTGTATACACTGCTTTATTAGGTCCCACAGTCCCATATTAGGTGGCTGCGTCTGTGTGTGCACAGTAACTCAAGAATAACACTTTGACAGACACTTCAAACTTACACCTCAGCTTTGCCCTCATTTACAATAGATGCACTGACTATATTTTCTTTTTTTCCTTTTTGAACATTCTTATCAGAGCTATACAACTGGTGTTGGATGTTCTTACCAGTTTGAACTATTTATTTCATTGTGATTTTAGTGCTTTTTTTAAATAATGTTATGTTTTCCTGTCCAGCCTGTTGTGGAAGAATAGTCACAAAAGGAGGGACTTTGTCAATAAAAAGACTCAACAATAAAAAAAGTCTACTTTGACTTATTTGGAAAAATAAATTAAATATATTTTTGCACAGAAAGATGACTTTAGATTTTTGCCCCCATCACCTATAAGTACACTATGAAGGGAACCATTAGTTGACTTTATGAAGAAGAGGACTGACTACAGCAAGAACAAGTCAAAGTTTGTTTGTGCACCTGACTGTCTGTTTGTTGTTTACAGACAGATTTAAAAAAGAAATTGTTGACCTATCCTGTATATATTTGCTCAATGATGCATTCATTATGCTTAATTAATGAACTCATTTGCATACCTGGCTATGTATGTGAGGAGGATAATTGGAAGGCGTCAGGCAGCCCAAGTGCCTCTAGTGACAAGACAGTGTGTGGACATATGTAACACATGTATTAACATGTTTTTGAATACTTGTGTAGTATTTGACATTAATGACTTTTGGTCAAACGCACAGATTATGAAGACTCAAACACATGTTATGCTGTCAGTTTAGGGTTTCCCTCTTAGGTAGCTCTGTAGACTAAATAAAATGGTAAGCTTATAACAAATGAAATATGGCTCATCTCTTACTGTCAGATGCAGGTTGTTTTATCCAAGAGGAGAGTTTCAGTTGTTGTGATGCCTCAAGAGAGGCCATAAAACAGAGTTCTTTATTATCCATGCTAGTGTGCCAAGATTTATCCCATTAAAGTCTGGAATGCCCTCACGTGGGAAACGGATTGGACGCGCACAGTCTATTTCTTTGTTTAGTCTTGTTCACGTGTGTGTATTTGTGTGTGTGTGTGTGTGTAAGGGAGAGTGAGGGTGGGAGTGAGAGCGTCTGTTATGAGTGTGTGTCTGCGTGTAAGGTCTGGCACGAGGATGCCCTGCTTTTTGTTTCCTCTGAGCTATTTTTGTCTGGACAGAACTGCAAGCTCTCTGTTTTGCGTGGTTAGCGGACAACCCCGTCTCCTCCATGAATGTGTGTGTGCGTGTATCTGCTGATTTGCTGAAAGGCCTGTGTGGTTTCTGCTGTTAGGCAGAAGACAGAGGAAGATAGAAAAGAGAAGTGTTTGTGTGACTAAACCAGCCCAATATCACGCCAACATGTGTAATACACCTGCGGGTCCACTAGAGGATACCATGTCAGTGTCTCGTTTTGGTGTGCAAAATACGTGCGTGTACGACTTTCAAAGAGCCTGTTAGGTGGCACAGTTTAGAAGATGCCTCTATAAGGTGGCAGGTTGGTAGATCCTAACTTGCAAGAGTGGACTTAGTGGACT
This sequence comes from Scomber scombrus, assembly GCF_963691925.1. Lineage (NCBI taxonomy): Eukaryota > Metazoa > Chordata > Actinopteri > Scombriformes > Scombridae > Scomber > Scomber scombrus. The sequence goes on along the minus strand of NC_084993.1, from coordinate 3,423,560 downwards.
TTTCCGCTTACAAACATCAGTGTCACATTTCCAACTGGGAGTCTGGATAGTTTTCCTAATTTAAAGGAAGTAGTAACTATAGCCCAAACCAAGTTTCAAGTGATAATTTTAATCTAAACCGATCTTTCCCTGACTCTAACCAATAAGTGTTCATGGTTTAACCTCACCAGACCTTAACCACAGCACTGTCACACCATACAACATTACTTTTTAACAGTGATTTGTAATGTTTTTTGGAAAGCATAGACACATTATGTTGTCCTGCTGAATGCTGTCAAAAGAGGCGCCAGATTAGAAAATCCTCCTATCGTAGTGCTTACACGTTGCCACGGCGAGGCGAAACGTTGACATGTTATCCTCTAGTGGATCGGCAGTTGTATTACACGCTTTGTGAGATAATGGGTTTAAACGTTACAAATTTAATTATATTTTTAAAGCAAGATTCATGAGATTTATTGGAGTGATGAGTGTAAGCGTTGTTCTCAAAGCTTTTCCTTTTCCTCCTTGACAACCAACGTATGGATACTGATGTTGCTTTAATGCAAAACATATTGGTGACCAGATTGACTGTGTCACACGTCGACTCACTCTCATTGTCTCCCTTTCTATCATCTCCCTTTTGTTTAGGGAAAAGCTGGCCGTGGCTCGCCTGCAGAGGGAAGTCGCACGGAGCAAAAGCGAAGGAACAATGGTAAAGTACAGTGGAACTGCTCGCCCTGTAATCTGCACAAAGCCAAAAAAAAAAGCCACATTGTGCTCACTTCACACACATACACACACCCACACACACTGTCAACCTCTCCCAAGCTGTCACGTATGCCAAAATCAATCTATTGTTTCAACACTTTCATCATTTGATCTTAAAGAAGACAATTGCATGAATAAGTAGGTATTTTATACTGAATTACAGTAATTCAGCATAAAAACAGTACCAAATAGTGTAAAATTAACTAAATTGCTACTTATATATGATTAAGGTATACATGAAAAGAATCCAAGCCACCAATGCCAGCTTTCTGTTGGTTTTTGGTGCTCTATGATATATTTTGGTCCTCTAAAAGTGTTGAGGCTTGATTCCCTGTGCAGCCATTTTGCATGAACAACAGGTATTCAGATGCATGATCAGGTTGTGTAACATTACAAAGCTGCAGCTGGGGCTAAATCTGTGTTGCTGTTGTCATGACTGCATTGTGAGAGGCTTTAGCGAAGGCTGCTGATGTTGTGCTTTCACTTCTTTTACAAGGGAACGTGTATAAGCAGGGAAAATGATTCAGAGGGTGGAGATGGGTGCGTATGCATTTGTCTGTGTGAACGTGTGCATACAGTATATTTATATAAGGGAGGTCAGAAAGTGAAAAGTTGAACCATGTGATGAAGCTCAGCTGATTGTAGCCTCTGAGCAGAGGCTCGAACCACAGGCCCAGCTGTTTGACTGCACCCCAGCGACGCCTCTGATTCTCTTCATGGCAGCAGGCCTAAAGCAACAGCACACAAGGGCCGATACGTTCCGAGATTTTTGCACCATTGTGTGTGATTCCCCATTGATCCCTGAAGGAGAAATGTTTGTTTTTTCTTCTTGCTTCTCCTCACAGTCGGGGAGGTCAAAGCATGGGGTTAGATTCAGAGCAATGCCCCTGGAGCTGGGCAGGGATTCAGTGTATTGCTCGAAGGCACTTCAGCACAGCAGACTCTTTCTGTCATTGAGGCTTGAATTTATTTCAGACACAGTAGCTGCAACAGAGAGGGGAATGTACCTTGTGTGATAGATTCGCATCTATTTTTCTTTCAGAAATGTAAACATTGAATCAGTGAATGCACAGTTGACTAATTCAGTGTAAAATGAGATAAGTATTGGCGCTAAGAACCAGAGATGTCCATCGCTGATTTGCGTCAGGATTTCTTGAACAACACCGTAAAGACCTTTTTCCCCCCCCGCTCAGTCACAATCCCGACTCTCTGACCTCGATGTGACTCTTCTATACAGTCATCAGGGTCATGCATGTGTATGTGAAACAAGAGGGTCCAGTATTGATTTCCACAGCGGGTGGATATAAATGAATGGAATGCGTGCATCCTTCGATGAACCCTACATATCACCGCGTGACCAACACAGTCATGTGGCCAGCACTGTTTTTCAGAAGAGAGAGAAGACAGAGTTGCAGGCCGTTATGCTGCTTTACGTTGAATGATGACTAACTGATCATTTAAGGACAATTTCACACCTGTTTGTCTGTTTTACTTAGAACTCACACGGACTTCTTACGAGTAAGTCAGTGTGAATAATTGTTCGTCGAGCTTGCAGCTAGACCTCATATATCATACATCATGACAGAAAACTGAAAAAAAGGGTGGCTGCCAAAAACAATGTGGTCACTAGAGTTTACTGTTACTGAATGAGGTCATATCAAACACATGGAGTGACACACCTCTGTTTTAACTTCTTTTCACCTTCACCTTGCGTAACTGTATATGAGTCACTTCGTTGATAGTTCACACAGTCTTTTAGCTTCTAAACTCCTACATCTACTATCACACTATCCAGCGGTTGCTCTGTTTCAAGCTTTAAACAAATCATATCCAGTAAACAAATTTAAAACTAGTCACAAACTAGTATTTTAATATATATCTTGTACAAGATGAGTTCAGCATACAGTACACATATGGTATGGCCTGTATAAAGAAACATAAATAAAGTTGTAATCTCTTTCGGCCCATCACTTCTCTGAGAATCAGCCCATTCTTCTAAGACACAACAAAGCCTCACAGGTGGTGTCTAATCAGCCTTAGTGGGAGCCCAGTCCACAGCACTTTCACACACACTATGAGAGAGATACAAAAGGACATGCGAACAAGGTTTACATATGATGAATATTATTTCTCCACTACAACAGCAACTGATTGAAATGTATCCTGCCAAACAGGTTGCTTGTGAAAGCACCCTAATGCATGTTACATCCAGTTTTCAATTTGTGGAGGCACTGAGTTCAGCTTTATCTTCTCCTTTATACCTTTGTGTACATAATGTAATTCTGTTTGCACCTCGAGGATTGCACCCCTGTGTGTCCGCACCTCCTTCTGTAACAGTAACCTTTGTATCCTCTGACCTCAGCGCAGCCCAAGAAAAATATATCATTCTCCACGCTGTGAGACTCCACTGAAGACCCAGCTCTCAGACTCACACGAGTAGATGACATGCTAATTATTACTTTAGAGGGGTGTGTGAATTGCTGTGTGCGTGCGTCTGCGCATGCACAAGGTTGAGAGAGAGAGGGATGAGTTATCTGTGCCAGACAGGAGGAGGGTGAGGGTGGGGGATGGAGGAAGAAAAGAAGGAAGGGGGGGTATCACTAAGCTCCATTTGAAATTGGGATTATCCCCGTTGGAGTCCCCTTGCCCTCTCTCGCTGGCATTCCTGGGAGGCTTCAGAGCTCAGGCACGGTTCTTCAATAGAAATGAAAAAGAGACTGCTGCATCAAGGAGATAATTGTCAAAGTGCTGGCGATGTGAAGTGGGAACTGCTCACCAGTCGCAGCCTGTGCCCCTGCAGACCCCCAATACCCGACGCCCACTTCCATGCCCACTCGCTCTCCCCAACCCCCCATCTTCGCCTGCCAAGGGGCTAACCTAGAGAGACAGATTAAAACAGCAATGGACTTTTGAAGTGGCGCTACCCCTCCTCTATATCTGATGCCTCTCTATAACAGCTTCTGTTCCTTGCCTTGGTCTTCCCCCTCTACATCTATTAGTGTCTTCTGTGTAACGCGATCAGAGGAACAGAAAGCGCCACTGCCACCCATCGCAGTCCTATGCTGGTTACGTCTGCTGAGCATCTCCGCAGGGACATGTTATATTGCACCATTACTCGTGCATTGTGGAAGAAAAGAATGTGAAAGGCATCTTTTATGATTGTGAAAAGGCGCTAGAACACACTGCCACAATTGTAAGCCTGCAGGTCTCGTTTTGCGCCCGGTGTAAATGAAACAGAATTAACAACGCAGTTTACTGAGGAGTGCCTGTTTTAATTGGGTCTCCTGTTGTGGAGCGTAACGGCCACTGGCAACGCAAAATTACAACCCTTTTTTTTGTTGTTATGGATCATTTGGGAGAATCACATGAAACCTTTCAATCACTGTTTAAGCACGAGGAATGAATCCCAGCATCTGTGCAGCATTTCGCCGCAAACGTGGCCACACAAGATGCATTTGTTATTAGTTCGAAGTGAAGCTAACAAGCACCAGATCTATCTGTGTTAGACCACCGTTTGTTTCTTAAACTTTATTTTAGGGCTCGGACATGGTGCTTTTGGCCTGCGCCACAGAGCACAATCTTTAAAACTCTTACAAGAAAAACATTGGATTTCCTGTTCTGCGTTTGATAGAGCACAGGTCATGGTTTATTCTGTAAAGGCTTCAGTGTCTTTCCAACAAGCCTTCCCTGTCTGTCTCGAGTTGAAACCGCTCACTCACAGCCTCATCGCTGCTGTAGGTTTTCTCTGGAATTCTTCACACCCCAACCCAGAGGCGTGGTGCATGGCGGGGCTGCTCTCTGTCTCCCACTTTCTTTTTGATGCCACTCTAAGTCCGTCAGGGGCAGGATGCCGGGTTTCCTGTCAGGGAGAAAACAGAAGTCCACATGTAGACTCGTAAAGGCACTGCAGAGGGGGCTGGGCTCTCTATTAAAAAGGCATTTAAACTGTTAGGTAAGATTATGACCACTGGAAACGGCTGTCTAAACAACATGTGAAAATAAACTATCTGGCTTTGAGAGAAACTAGCTTTATTTTTCTTTGGGTTTTGTGGACGCTGTGTGATATCTGAGCTTGAACAGATATGAACCTCGAACATACAGAAGATTCACACAGTTATTTCCCTGGATGTTCGGGTTGATTACAGCGTTTGATTTGTTCATGGCCGATTGAAGCTTATATGTGAAGGATAAAAGAAAATCTCAACTTGGCTTATTTGTGTAACTCAGTTATTTAAAAATCAGATTTCTCCAGAGTATTTCATGTAGAAAATTAAGTTAAGATAAGAAGCAAGTCGCTGCATGTGTGAATATAAAGTGGGAACGGGTGGCACAGTACGGTTAAACAGGCCCCCAAGCCAAGATCGGAATCTGCTATTTCTGTCCATGAAAACACACTCTTGTGTTAAAAGATTGTACGCAGCATAGTTTGCATCAAGTCAAATTTGATGTTCTACCAACCATCTACAGACCCCAGAGGTATAGTTTTTGTCACAGGTTCTTTATTGTATCCTTCCAATTTCATCATGACTTTTAACCAATTTTTGATTAGTGCTTTTTAAAAATAACAATGTATTGGGAACCCCAGTCAAAAGCACCAAATTCCACCAATGCAGTTTTAATAAAGTTAATAGGGACACTCTATCAGTCATTTTGAAGGCTTTATGGAAAGCTACAATTTGTATTAAAGAAAAGTTTTCCATTTTAAACAATATGCAAATTAACTGTGACTTCCCTAAAATAATAGTCTGTGTTTTTCAGATGCCATTAATGACATAACTAACAATGTTTTGAGAATAAATAAATGAACACATTGCTGTGATGGTTGTTTGTTACAGTAGTTCATTCTTGGGGTCCCCAGAGACCCCAGTCAGTTGTCCTTGTATGTTAAATATACTGGTAGGATGAAACAAGTCTGCCAGTAGGTTTAATTAATTACACTTAGCTTGTATCTGCTTGTTGATAATCCAGCTTCAGGTTTTGTGTCAGGAATGTGTTTATCTTTTGAGATCTATAAAGATGCAATTAACTGATGAATCCCTAGTGATTACGTCCATACTGGAAGTGCTTTAGCTCCCTATTCCTAATGATGACCCAATATACCTTAACCACAGTTTGCATTTGAAATAACTGTATTGGCCAATAGTGTCAGCTGTAGTGCCAGATTAATTGACCATGAAGTGAGTTTCTTGAGTTTCAGTTTGCTGCAGCTATTCTCTACTGCTCTGTTGGGACACACAGTAGTGCAGCAGAGCAGGAAGAAATTTTCTGGATGTCTGTTTAACATTTAATTAGAAGGAAGGTGCTGCTACTCTCGTGAAAATTGTTAAAGGAGTTAAAGGAGTAAAGTCACATAAGGAGAGAAAGTGATTGGCAGTCTGATCTTTGGGAAACCTGAGCTCAATACCACTGCTAGACGAGTTAGGCTAGTAATTAAGTTAGGTGTAATTAATTTGTGGTAATTAGACCAAGGTATCATAGTGTGCTTGACAGTGATGAATTCATGTTTAACTAGCATTAAAAGCACCTTTCAGATGGACATCTTCTGTAGTGTGCTTTCACCAGATAAAGAAGTGTTTCGAAGGGCTCCCTTCTCTAAAAGACAGTGAGACAGGGCTTTGGTCCTCGTGGACTTCCAGTGCTGAGGGACCTTCACAGAGTGTTTCTGACAGCTGTTTGGAAGATGTGTGACAGCGTGGTGGTTTGGGGACTGGGGGGACTCAGGTGCTGTCTCTGCAGATTGGGCTTATCAGCCACGGCCAGGGGCCAGGGCCGAGATGGGGTCCCCCCAGCACTCGGCACATTCACCGGGTGACGAGCGCTGACAGCCAGGCCCAAATCGCATCTCCACACCGTCCCTTTCACCCACTCTCCAGAGTGTGTTTGTGTGTGACTGAGTGACTCGGAGTGCGTGGGTGGGGTGGGGGAGCTCCCTTGGCAATGATAAATGGGCCACTCATATGATTTAGCATATTCCTGGGGTGTGTGTGTATTATTTGCTATAGTGCCGGCGGCTGTCTAAGAGAGAAGTGGTACACTCTAATGTAGTGGCTCTCCATAATAATTGAATTGATGGAGCCCTGGGGGACACGGGACACAGATTTTTAGTGAATAACTGACGCTTTAGACTTTTAAACTCAACCTTATTTCTTTAAGTCGTGTAAGAAAACACATGTTCTTGTGAGTTTCTTCTCATAGTGAAACACCATCTCTTTAATTATTCTTTAGGGTTCTTTATCAGGTGTTTTATCATAATTAATGTCCTTGGAAGGGAAATACTTTGAATGGCATTTAATTTAAATGCACCTTTTATCTTTACGACATGAATCCCATTATTCTTGCACACTTTTGTCTTCTTGATAATGCTTGATTTGTCTTTAGCGTGGCGTATCGGACCTGGCATTTCAAACACATCATGTGTGCCAGCCAGGCAGCCAAATCCGCCTCATGTTACACTTTCATTTGAATTCAGTCTTGCTGATGAGTACACACACACACACACGCACGCACGCACGCACGCACGCACGCACGCACGCACGCACGCACGCACGCACGCACGCACGCACGCACACACACACACACACACACACACACACACACACACACACACACACACACACACACACACACACACACACACACACACACACAAACAGCCTTGTGGCATGTTTTATTTATGAATGAGGAACCTGTGCGGTGTATTGTGTCCCTGATGTTTGCTTTAGCAGAGAGCCAGAGATCCGCTCCCGGCCCTTTGATTAGGCAAAGAGCTCCAACAGAGGGGGTTTCTGTGTAATGAAGAGATTATTGAGCCGGTTGGCCCCCAAACTGTACCCCAAACCCTGCATGAACACACACATATACAGTTTCAGATGGACATCCGTGGATGCACGTACAGAATCGGAGGTATACACACATGCACTTAACCTGATAACATTGTGCTGTAGCTTTTCTTTTATGGGAGACAACATTGCAGGCACTACAAGGAGAGGCAGAGGTCTCTAATTAATTTAGTGTCCTCTGTGGAACTTGGAGGGTATCAGGGGGGTTCGAGTCTACTAGTAATTCAGCTCGGATGAATACCATTACCATCTAATGTTGTCCAATTACAGAGGCCATCTTCATTCTGGGCTCCACTGCAACTAATACAATTTTAGACATACTATTCGCTACAGAAGAAACAAGGAGGAAGCTCACTGGGATGCAGCACAACCGAGTGTATGTTACAAAATGTACAACTCATAAATTAGGTGTTTGCAATATCCTTTATCCTTGATTTCTCATGTATTCAATATTTTTAGTGCATTAAAATCAATAGTACCTTGCAGTCAATTCAATTTCAAGCTTTTATATGTTGATGGTGATAAATTCTGTCATATATATAGATGGATACTTTTTTTTTTTTTTATCAACCAGGAAATGAAAGCAGCCTCGTCTGTGACAGAGGTCAAATTTAATCCTGAAACACCCAATCTGGGCTTGTTTCAGATATATGGCTCAGTAGACTGATGTAAAATCCTCCCCGGGCCATTTTATAGATTACTTGGCCTATTCCATTTGATATTGCTTCTTCCAATGACTGTATTGTTTGATAGAGCTGGCTTTGTTGGAGATGTAGCTGCTGGTTTTATTCCAGGAAAACGTTGCCCTCCACAGGAGAAAGAGGGTAGTGCACCACAACCATCATGACAGACTGTCAAGTGAGAGGATTATCTCCTCAGTCATTGGATTAACTTGAGTAAATATTCTCACAGAAAGTTGCCAAGCAAGTTTTCATCACATCCCATCTCAGTACAGAGAGATGGGAGGGACTGAGAGATATCTTCCCAGGGCAATGCTAAAGGCATGTTGCCTTTGTAGCCATTAAAGAATATGCTTTCAATTAGCATACTCACTACCACAGAAACAAAAGCCATGAAGTTGGTGTGGAAAATAAACATTTCAAACCGAAAAAAAACTGTAATGTATTGCTTGGGATTTCTGGCCACATAAAGATATGGTAATGTTTGATTTAATGGCCTCGGGCCTTATTAAATTGCCGAAATTATATTGAACAATAGCAATAGAAAGCTTTTTAGTACAACGTCGGCTATAAATCCTGTCTTGTTATTGAGGTTCTTGGCAAGACTCTGTCAGCAGAGCAGTCACATAGCGGTGGTTTATGCCTGGAGTGTTTGTTAGGCCATGTGGGCAACAAAAATCAGGACTAAAGCTACTGTTCTTTTGTGAGAATCCAGGCCAAGTTGCTGGACAATACTGTATACATTAATGCATACGCTGCTGCAAGAAAAGGCCTTTGTGCTTGTTTGCATTGAGGTGAAATTCAGCTAAACTACTGGATGCTGGTTCAGCTGCTTGTTAAAGCTTTTATGCCATGTTTGAATGATTTAAAAACATATTTCCATCCTCATGTATTAAGGAAATAATGTTGTCTTTGTATCAGGCCTTGTAAATAGATATTAGTAACATGCTTGTAACATGCTTCATCCTTCCTCCTTCATCTTTAAGGCTCATTTTCTTTATAGAGAAGAGGTGAAGAAGAGCCAGAAAACCGTTGGTTTGAGTCCAGATATATAGGTTCAGCTCTTGGCAGGGGGATGTTGTACTTTATGCTTCTGTACGGCTGGATTTACAGAGGCCATTACTCCTGACAGGGGGAGCCTCCCTGTTGTGTAAAGAGCCGCTCCACATAGTAGCCATGGATTTATGGCCTCAGTGAGGACCAGAACTGGTTTTAATGGTGACTTGGGTTTAATATTCCTCCATCCCCAGCCAGTTAAAATCTGCATTTGTGACAGAATTTATGCCAAGTTACAATATAGTAAAGTATGGTTGTTTATTGGTTGCATTCAAGACAGTATGGCCACAGTTAAATATGGCGATTTTTAAAAAAGTGTTAGGTAACTAACTGATGTGCTTTCCAGTTGTTTTGACATTTTTCTTTGCAATTTGGTTTTATTGCGCGGCATTAAATCATGGCTGCATGCTTTGATGATACACTGAACTAAAACACAAACATCATCTCAGAGATGTTTTGCCCATAAACCAACTAAATGAATAGATGTTTACCTGAACACATTCTCCACTCTGAATGTGCATAAACGCCTCTCATTCTTTTCCACCACTAGATGTCCCCATAATGCTTGTGTGTGAAAAAGCACTGGTCTTAGACTGAGTGATGAGTGGCGCTCAACTTCAAGACTTAAACACAAGCTGTAGACAGACTGATAAAGATTGAAGAGATAGAGATTGAGAAAACTTTCTTGACTGAAATGATTTAAATCTGAATTGTCTTCTGAGCAGGCATCACTGACTTCTTCTTTTTCTATTATACTTTTTATGTGGCAGTTTCTGGTCTCACCTTTCACAGCAGATGATGATGTATAATGTTTCACCAAGGACTGACAGGATAATCCTGCCCTGCATTTACAACCAGAGAATGACTTCTTTGTAGACAGTCATAATGACTTAACACTTCAGCTTTTTCTTTTTTTTTTAAAGAAACATCTACTGTCTGTTAAGCCAAACAAATTTCAGGTGATGTCCAGTGACAGATAGTTGATCACTTAACCCAGCTAAGAAAATAGAGCCTATTGCTATTGCAGCAATAGTATCAAGTAGAGATTGCGAGTGTAAGAGAATAATTTTAGCTTTATCAGCTAAAATCTGGTTGCTCAAATCTCCTTCGCAATTTTGTCGCTGAAAAAAACTCACTCTCAGTGCCAGACTTCCCTCTCAAAGTGCCATTGTGCTAGTGCAGGGCCATGGTCTTTTGAAGTTTGGCTTGAGGCGAGGACAGCCCTCTTTTGGGAGCAGATGGCCGAGGCCTTCAGACAGAGAAGAATCCAATTAAATTCTGGAAAAAGAGCCTTAGTTTTGGAATTGTCTCTGGTGAAAAAGGGCAGATAAAAATGGCCGTGTGATCTGCGGAGACCTAGAGTTCCTCATGAGGATGATGGGGTTAACTCAACAAACCAAGCCTCAGAAGTAGATCTCACACTGGAAACTGCTAGAAAAGCACTGAAATGAAGTGGACGTGATGTGAAAGAGAGAAAGGAATGAGAGGTAGACTTTACCTCCATGATAGCTCTGTTAGCTACTGATTTAGCGCCTTAATTGCAGAAAAAATCCAGTCCCTTCATTTCTGACACCTTTTTTTTTGCAAGGTCACCAAGCAGCAAGTCTGTAAAAAGAAATCAAATATGCAAGAACAGAGCACAGTAGGTGTGTGGGGAAAGAACGACGATTACAGAAACTGAAACATGCTGTTCATACCTACATTTACATTGGTGAGCATTTTATGCAGAAAGTGAGTGAAAGGCTCAAGGACCTTGATGTCTTTTATATGGTTGCTCAGGACTGAAATTAAATGAAAAGGAAGAGTGGAGGGGAAGATTGAGGTATGGGAGACCAGGCTCGGTGATGTTATTTGACATTTAGAGTGAACTTTCTGTCTGACAGAAGAAAGGGGAGGTTCATTATGAACATTTCAAAGTAGCAACAAACTACTGCAAGAAATGCCTGGAATGCTGGAACCTGGCAGCTTAAATGTCATCATGCCTTTATTCGTTTATTTACTGAATAATATGACCAGATCAGACTTTTTTAACAAGGACTACCTGTGGAGAAACAATGTTTGGTGTCCACCTTTCATCACAGATGTCAAAACTCTCTGTTTTAACTTGCCCTTCTGCAAGGATGGTCAGAGGTCAGCTACAGATTATAGCATCTCTAGAGCTGAAAGGAATTTAGCCATAAACAATACCAACCAACCGTAAATATAGCATATGACCCAGGGTTTATGAGGGATGATCTATTGAGCTGCACCGCTGACAGGTAACACTCCTTCTATTTCTGTTATTCCACAGCGAGAAAAGCTGATCCACGAGCTAGAGGAAGAGCGACGCCTGCGACTGGAGAGCGAGAAGCCTCTCCGGGAAGTGACGGAGGAGTCAGAGCTGGATCGGGCGCAGGTGGTCTCACTGCAGCAGCAATTCTCCAGGTGAGAATGGCCTGAGAGGCAACGGTGTATATAACATTATTGTAGGTCTACAGTGACCCTCAAATCCTGTTTCTGACCTAATTCAACCAGAATTGACACATGTAGCAGCACTTTGAACATTGAGTGAGGTGCAGGTCAACAATGGCTCAAATAGCTTCTTGAGTCAAGTTGCTTTCATGATATTGAGGATCATCTCATCCGTAAGGAACATAGCAGGTGTAAGTGGGTAAAGAAAATGGATTGTTGAATCAGATACCCTCTAAGAAAATCTTCCAAAGCTTGTTTTTATGACCAGTTGCAAATCACACAATAATATGTTTCATCACTGAATATCTGTTATCTGCAGAACATTGTACTCGGTAAAGGAAAACACTCATTAAGTCAGTCAGTTCCTTTAAAGACTGTGATGATATCTGAACTTAATTTGAACAATTTATAGAATATACAGACAGTGATTTCAGTATCATCATCACAAACAGAACCTAATATTTCTTTTGAATGATTGAGTCCATATTTTTTATGTCTAAGATGTCTTTAAATTCTCCACCATATGTCATCTAAAAAATAGAGGATATTTCCAGGTAGCTGTGATTCTTCTAACACCGTAACATTTGTTGTGACATTTCAACAAACCGTATTATTAACCAAACAGGTCTTGCTGTACAAAAGCAGTGTTACCCATTGGAAAGGCATGCAGCATGTGACATGTCGAGATCAGATTAATGAAACATCAATTTAGGACATCCAGCATCCACCAGCCAATAGGAATCAGATATCAAGATTAAAAATAAATCTTAAATTTGGAACAAACAATATCTGCCATATCTTTTGAAAGTATTTGATATTTTAAAGTAATTTCTTGCAATCAGCACTCGTTATAACTTTTAAGAATTAAAATCAAGTTCCTGCTCTAGCTTTTCCTCATTTCTTTGTTCTCTCTATTTTGTCTGAGTGATTTTTCTCTTGATCACTTGAACTTCTCATCAGTAGGAGATGGGCCAACATATGAGTCAAGCAACGCTCTTGTCATAACTTCAACAACCTCTCTTTCATGAACTTGTCCTCCACCTCTCGGCCGCTGAGGTGTGACAGAGTGGGATGGCAAATCAAGAGTTGGAGCTGAGTTGATGCCATAATTAGGCGATAGGCATTCAGCGCTTTACTTATGCAAAAAAGGAAAAAAAAGTCCAGAGGATTTCACATTGACTGCTTATCTTCTCATTAAGTTAGTGGAGAAAATCCTGCACATTTTAATGGTCCCAGTGTTGCAGTGCAGATGAGGACAGAGTAAACGCTAAAGGAAGAATAAAATATTTAAGAGCCATTCCAAAGATTTATCACATATTTAAAATGTTCCATTGATGTTGCTGAATTAAGCTCAATGGTTTCTCACTTATGTTCAGTTTCCTCACACCCCGTCGTCTTTTCTTGGAAAAGCAATACCTTGCATCACATTACTGTTTAGACTGGAGAACTGTCAGATACAACCACAGCCTTTTACTGTGAGTGAGACAGCAGCTCGTGTCTTTTTTAAGACCAATAACAGCATTTTGACACAATTTTCCTTTGTTTGGTATGTAAATAGCAAGCTATACGGGATATAATCTATGAAATGATAGTTTACAGGTAGTTTCCAGTGGGTATAGCATGACTTTCTGTTGAGTCAGAGGTATATAAATCGACATGAAATCCTGTATAAACATGTCCAATCCAATTTTGTGTTTCTAACATGGCTGGCTGCACCTGTCCACGTCTTGCGTTGGGGTTTTACTGTGTAGGATTGGTTGTTACACACACGTATCTCCCTGTCTGGCCTGTGTGTAGACGTATTGTATTCCCTGCGCACTGTGAAAGTGTGATAGTACTTGGGGAGATACAGTACGGTGAACTCCACTAGTAAGGCCCTTAAAAGGGGACAGCTGTATTGGTGAATTAGTAGATAGGGGAGCAGCAATATGAGAGTGGATGTCTGCAGCCAGAGCAAGAGAAAGTACTGTAATTCTGTTAGGAGGGAAATATATAAAGCTTATCCCTGATTGGGTCCTGCACACTTCCCCATGGAGACAGATGAATTTGTCGTCATGGCAAGGGGTCGCCCAGATGGATGGTTCTCATTGGGTGCCAGACGGCTATTGGTGCTGTACTGAGGCTGTGGTTCAGTAATATAGACAATTATGTCCTAAAAAAGTGCTTATCGAAAGGGAGGACGCTCACCTTGCCACCTCACTCAGCTTTTGTCATTCTGGTAGCGTTGCTCATTGTCATCATGCTGGATTGCTGTAATTTCTGTGAGCTGCACCATCAATGGTTGTTAGACTCCCGGGGGAACACAAGGTTCAGCAGCTTTCCTTCTACAAATTCAAAAAGATATCTCTCTCCACCTCCACACAAACAGGCTAACAGGATTTCAGTCTCACTGTCAAAGTCTTAATCTTTGTTTAAGCGTTGCTGAGTGCTTATCTGAATGTGAATGAGCGAGCTCACCGAGCAAGCCGCCAACGTGTGTTTGTGTGGAGTGTGTTTACTCGTACCTGGTCCTGCAGTGGATTAACATGTTTACATGGCAGCCAATAATCGGTGGCACTGTGCCCTGGTGGCAGATGGGACATCAGTGTGGTCACTTTAATTAGCGAGTTGCAAGCCAGCAAAAAAAAAAAGAAAAAGATAACTCGGTCAACAGGCGACTGACAAGTGTCTTTCCATGAACCTTTGCCCCACATGCATCTGCTGCTTGCGCTGCTGTTTTCAGTTATTGGCTTATGGATATACCTCCTACACACAAGCACATGCAAAGACACGGACATGCGCTGCTTCATATGGGTGCACACTTGCTGTCAACGGATGACAATTATTTGTGTCTCTGCTGCTTTGGTTCTGTAAGACCTTCATCAATATCTCCTGATTGATTTAGACTTGTTATTTGTTGCGTATTAGGGGAATAGAAACCTTAGTTCATCAATGTGTCTTTTGAGATAATACCCGCAAATCATGTTAAGTGGGCATCCAATCTTTTAAATAGACTGGGATCTGTTTGACCCCAGGCAACAATTGATTTGCGTATTGCTAATTAATTGAGGTTGTGCTTTGAATCGCGACGGTGGAAGTGAAATCAGGCTAGTAACGGGTGTAATTTGAAGGATAAAAGCCAGCCAAATATTCTAGCAAAGATATCAAACACTATGCAAATGAGCATTTGAAATGGATTTCTCAAACCCTGCCAAAAATAGGGTCCAGTCACATTGCCTAAATGCCTTTTCTTCAGGTTGCTGCCTTTATGATTTGCTGCACCGGGAGACAGAGGTGTTCTGTGATGATATGAGACAAAGGTAATGAGCTGCTTGTTAGAGTTGGACTTTACAGTATTACACACAGAAACACACACATGAACAAACAGGCAGGCTCACACCAAACGGAAAACATCAGACACTCACTCCTACAGCCAGACGAACTCCAGGGAATCTCACTGTCTTACATCCTTTGTTTGTGTGTGTTTGCCTCCGTACGCCCTGTAATGCTTACACTTCTTGACAGGGGTTGAATGTAAGGCAGGAATCGCCAAAACTGGAACAACTGGCTTTTCTTTTCTACTTTCACCCACAAAAAAGCTCAATCTTGCCTGTGTTTTCATGGCTGAGATCAAAAAGTCTGCATTCCTCAAGTGACTGGCTACTTAGCTCCAGACATAGGTGTACACACACATGCCTATATCCACCCCTCCATGCACACACACACCCTCCCCCAACCAGTTGGGGTCTTAGCCTGGTGTGGGTCACATGCCCAACCCCTCCTGACGTGGGTCAACCCCCCCCCCAGGGTTTCACCACAAGTAGTGCGGCCTGTCGTCATTAAACTCCAACGGATTAGTGAGAGACTCAAGCCCAAAGCCCAGCAGCCTCCCCGGCCCACCCTGGACGTCCCACACCACTCCGTATGGGCAAGACATTCTAAGAGCCAGGACAGGACGGTGGAGGAGAAAAAGGATGGGGACACTATCAGGAACAGCACTTAAAATCAACCTTCAACAAATTACTGCAGAGACCAAAAAGTGAAAGACTAAATAAATTGTAGAGACAGGAATATAATCAATCGAGTGCATTTTATTCGCCTTTCTTTGGAAGGACACTTGGTGTGATATCACACTCAGACAGGATGACCGGTGAGCAGACAGGAACTCGGGGGCCACTTGGGGCCCTATGTTAACGTCTGGCCTGGAGATGAGGGAGGCCGTTTTCAGGTAATGACTAGAACAGAACATTTAATTTTGGCTGTGGACAGAACTCGCAATGGGACCAACTTTTTCAGTCTTGTGTGGCAATTTGTTTGGTTTCACACCACTGCATTTAGTTTTGCTTACCATGCTTATCCTCTTAAAGACTTTATTGTACTCATTCCTCTGGCTGTTGTGGAGATTAAACACTTGTAGAAAGAGAAAAGGAGAGGCCTTTTGTTGGTTGCTGTTCCCAAGTCTGCTCACACACACTCCTAAACCCATACATAAGCTCAGGTTCAATATCTTGATGTTGGTGCTTCCTCTTCCTTTGGCTTTATCTACAGTATCTTGTGTTTTGCGACTTTTGTTCTATCCAGTTTGCTGAAGGTAGCTTGGAAATAAATTCATCTTGACCTTATTTTGCGCAGCCACTGGATCAAAGTCATTGTCACCCAGAACACATGTGCGCTCATTGGCAAAACCAGGGCGTTTACAGCCAACCCGGTCCGCTTCACTTTGAATCATTGCCGTCTTGAAGGGCCCTCTTCATGGCAGGATATGGGAGACTTACTGCAAGACTAACAACAACAGCAGACGATGACTGGTGCCTGCAGATTTATAGCTCAGCGGCGTATTCCTTCTGCACATTACTCAGTGTGTGAGAACGCATGTATGTTGGAGAGCGATGATGTAAACAGGCAGGAATGGCAGCGTTTTTCAAGTCTGGACGTGTTGTTTGGACAGTCACGCTCAGGTTGAGATGCGTCCACGGTCCGCAGAGTAAAGTTTCAGACCCGTGTATGTGTGTACTGTATGCATTCATGTGCTACTCTCATTACCTCTGCACTACTCTTGACTGCACAGCTGGACCGGCAGAGGCTAATACACTCAGAGGGAAAGCTGAGTGATTGCACTCTGTTTGCAGATCAATGCCCTCTCCTCTAATCATCCAAGCATCCAACCACGCCTGGCCTGAGTGTTTTAATTTGCTGCATTCGAAAAGGCCTCCCCTGCAAGCCTTGGCGGCTACAGGATTTAGCCAGATGAATCAGGCCCCTGTTCAAAACGACACATCTGGGGTCATTAACAGGATTGGGTGGGTCGGGGGGGGCAGTCTTTTGAAGTCACTTCCTTACTCCTACCCAATGGGGACGAGGGCTGTTAAATAGATAATAGGTGTCTGGACTATTTTGGGAGCACCTCATATTTAAAGGATTTATTGGTCCATTTCTGCCCCTATCTTTAATTCCCAAATTTGATCTTGGAATTATGTCTGATTGAACTTAATTTGGGGGTTATTCTACCCTATCGCTTGCACTAAATTACCAGCCCATAAGAGAGCTTTGGTACCAATCTCCCATTTAAAAAGAAAAGAGAAAAAAAAGAGAGTACACTCGGTTCACTCACTAAGCACTTGACTGGGTTTGTGTGTCAAACGGCGACCTTTTACTTGCTTGTAACTGTGTCAGACTATCACAAACACTTGTTACTTCCGCCTTGGATTAAACATGCTGGTTATGATGTTCATAGGCATGCTGAAAGAGGTCAGATTACAAGCTTTTGCGGAAGTAGGGCATCCATCCTCACATCATGATAGCACGACTGTTTTGTCCAGCTTGTGAAGCTGGTGCTCACAGATTGTTGCCTGAAGCCAAATGGCATGTAATTCAAACTGACCTCATGGTTGCGGTATAGATTTGGTTGTCTGGCAGCTGCTCTGGTTGACACATAAACACAGTGACTGCTTTGAAGCTCTATGTATCATGCTTTATAAGCTTTTTTCTCTATAAATATATGGACATTTTAACAAAAAATCCACTCCAGACCTCTTTAAAATTTTAATTCATCCACTCATCACTGATATTTCTACAGCTCACAACTTTGAACAGAATTTTTTTGAATAATTCACCTTGCAGGGAGACAGTTTTGACTGATTTTGATTGTATGAACTCTCTATCATATAAGTAGTCCCTATGGAAACACAGTGTGAATAGAGGAATTGGTGATAGGCAGCATGTTTTGAGTATTTTCCAGACTAACTGGGACACTGTTTCTGGAAAGGAATGCTGCTGCTGATTGTTTTACATTTTTCTAAGCTTTGACCAACACAAAATAAATTCCTTGACCTCTATCATATTGGGGTGGAGGCAGAACTCAGAGACAGATAAAACCATTGGCACAACAAAAACAAAACTATCTTTATAGTTAGATACCACCAGATACCACTATTTTTGTTAGAAATTAAAGAATGGTAGAAAATACAAAAGGAAAACAGACAAAATTCCAAAGATTCGAAACAGATGAATCAGTAATATAATAGATACAAAATAATAAAAGCGTATCCATGTCACCCACCCCTAACCTCCACCTTGGGACACTTCCTCTACTCCATCATCCATCCCCAGTTCCCAAATGGCAGTTCTCGGTGTAAGTAATGGACTCCATGCTGTCATCATGACTAAGGTTTCCCACCGGGATGTCTTCCTCAGTCTTTATCTCTGTCTCTGTCTCACATGTGGAGCACACATGCCTGTGATCCATTGGGGGAAATGCATGCAGGGGTTCCAGCTACATCATTGTAGAGGTCCTCATTGCTAATGCTTCCTTTGGCCAGAGGTTAACATGTGGGACGGCCATCATGAATTTGCACTCTAAATCTTTCCAAATGTAGCAGAACTGCTGGAGGGATGAAAGAGGAAGAACCTAAATCTGGTTCTCTCCATATGTCCCTTTTAATTTACACTCTTTACAGTCTCGTCCTCAGTTGCCCTCAGTCAGCTCTGCACTTCTTGAAAATAGTCTTGTGTAGTTGATTGTAGAATTTTGAAACTTTATGAAAAGGCTTTTTTTTGTTTCAAAGCTTTCTGATCTTTCAATCAGAAATTTAAAATGTCATCAATCAAGTGTCCTGTGATAAACCCTAAACCTAAAAGAAAGAAAGTTTTCACAGCAGTTGGCATAAAAATGGGAGTGAAATATGACTGCCAGGACATACTAAATGCTTTGGCCTCTTGATCTCTTTTTCTGTGGCATGTGTGTCTTGTTGATAAGGTTAAAGGTCGCTGACGAGAGTCAGTGGTCATGAGGCCAAGGACCTTTGTAATGCTACCCCGCTGTAACATGCATGACTTATGTGCATGACTTTTACAGCTCTGAACTGTCCTTAAGGCTCTAAACTGGACCAAACCTTTCACCAAACGCTTCTAGTTCAGTTTCAGGGAGTTTGTGCTCCTACATTTAGGTCACATCTAAGAAAGGGTCTCCTTGCAGGTTTTCTGCAAAACAGCTCTAAGAGGATAAAGTTGGCTTAGCACTGGGTTAAGCTAGGCAATCATCCGGTGGGCGTACAAAAGTGATTTGCTGGAAAGGAGTGTGAAAAGAAGAATGGAATATTCTTGTGCCAAAACGGACAGTTTTTCTGGGGCTCGATGAGGTCACGTAAGGCGATTGTAGCTTCGATGCAGAAGTCACGCGAGGGCCCCCGATGGCCTCGATTCAGCAGCACAACCAGGTGATTGTTCTCCTATCATTTCACCAGCTTTGGGATTTTCCAATTGTTCACTGGTCAAATCTGATTAGAGGGTCTTGGTCAACCTGAGCCTCTGACAGCACTGACAAAGTGAGAGTGTGATCAGAGTCAGACAGAGAAAAGCTGCAGCGTTTCCACTCATCTCTGGTACTTTCCTTACTTTGGCTGATGTTCATGTCTGTTCATCCAATTTTTAACTCTGATCTCACATCATGAAGCTGGGTTTTATAATGTTATCTTTATTTTAAACATCAATATTCATTTCAAATTCTCTGTGACAAAAACAGCAAAGCAAAACTTGACTGAGAGATTGCTTTTATTTTTAATTCCAACTACAAACACAGTGTAGCTGATATGCTACTGCCAAGGAATGCTGGCAGCCAAAATATCCAACCATGGCAGGGGGTATCAGCAGCTCCGGCTTGGTCCGAGCTGTGAAACATGCAAAGATGTAGGCGGTTATTGGCAGCAGAGCGATTACTAAAATAAACAAACAAGCATCGAGAAACTGTTTTAATGAAACATTTGGAGGCATTTGGGGAGATGATCATTTAGAACAACGAGCTAGAAATCTGAGATAGCGTGCAGAGATCTTTGCTCATGCAGAGTGAGTGTGTGTCTGGCATGGAATCTGTGTTAGCTTGTCATGTACAGAAAGTGTTGATTTTAGTGAAGCCAAAGCTTCTTAATCACTAATAAAGACACAACTACATGAACACACTCACACACAAGCAACAAACACTGGCTGACAAGACAGGGGGATCCCTGTCCTTAGTGGAGCTTCATCCCTACAAGCCTATCCCTGATTCCCGTCTGATCCGAGACTACCAGCCTGCTTGCCTCTCAGCAGGGGCCCTTCTCCTTTGGAGAGAGCTTAACGTGGGACATATGGGAAAGTCTTTGCCTGCCAGATCACTGTCTTTGGACAGGCCTAGCGTCAGATAATGACACACCAGAGACACGGCAAGTCGAAAATGGGAACAGAAGATCTGTTGTCAGGCTGACTCGGCAACCCGGCCACAGGACTGACCACGCTGTCTGTCGATTGAGCGAGAAGCACTCAGGCTTATATGATGACTGCATGGCCTATTTTAGCCCAGAGACCCACATTTCAGCAATAGTGCCTGGGTGGCTTTATAGAGCGGCGAGAGCAGAGTGCTCGTTGTGCATTCAGATGTCTTTAAATATGGAGCTCAGGGATGTCTGTACAGTGTTTCTGGCATTTTTCCGAAAAAATGACGGTGTCAAAGGAGAACAACTCAAGATGGGGTAAGTTTGAGTGACCATTGTTAGCTTTTGAGAGAGGTTTGAAGTACTTTGATCTTTTTCAGGTCTGTGAAGGAATTTGTCATTGTAGGCTAGAGCTGTGCAAAGCCACTGCACTTTCAATGAATAGAAATACAGTAGTTTGTTTGAAGTCTCAATGTCATGGATTTGACTGTTAAACAATAAAGAAGAAGAAAGAGGAAGTTTTTCATTCGTTAACTGCAGGTTTGTTAACCAGTCAGACAGTGTTTCACCTTTAATTGCCCCGGTGTGTTCTGATGATGCATCACTTTGTTCACCTCCCCAGCTCGCCGTCACATGAAAGCTCTATACAGCCTCCGATAAAGTGTGTATTCTGTGTGTGTGTGTTTTGAAAGAAGGAGAGGGGTGTGTTAGCCTGAAGATCATCAGACCTCAGGCTGACAATTGATTGGAACCTTAATCGTATTTCCTTGACTGCTGACGAACACAGCGGTTGAAATTCAGTTCGAGCAGCGCAAGGGTCAGGGAGTCAAAATTTGCTTTCGCCTCTGCATACGCCCCCTTTGACGCAGACACACACACACACACACACACACACACACACACACACACACACACACACACACACACACACACACGTCCTTCCTTTCCTCTCTTCTTCCTTGAAAGATGTTTTCAGTTGGCCGTTGGGAAGCACTCTGAGATTAATCACACTATCACACTGAACAAGAGTGAGTTTTTTATTTAAAGTAATGCTCTGTCATCGCAGCATTATATTCCATCCATCATATGCATTTAGCAGACTCCCTCTCACATGCAAATAGGTTTTAGTGGGCTGTATTTATAGTAATGACAAATTGCACTGTTCATTTAATGGGATGTTTTGCTGGACACTTGTCCCTTCCTGGTCTTTGCAGAAATTTCTGCTTCAAAAAACGGATTTACTCATTTAAAATGCTTTTGGGATTAAATAATTTAGCTGATTTATTAGTGCTTTAATTCAAAAGAAATGCTGTTTAATAGCATTAAAAGTGGCTTTTTTCAATCAGTAGTGATTACGGGCAAGAAAGATTTGCCATGGTGTAAGTAATGCATGTTCCTCAGCTTGTACTTTAGATGTTTTATTGAAGAGCTGTTTTGAAAATGGCAGTTACAGATTTAGTTTCTCATGTTTTGTCCAAACCTTCGTCGCAAGTGGGCCCAGTGTTTTTATCCATAATGAGTCATTCCAGTCCCTCAGCACCACCACCAAAGTTCAAAGTCTTTCAGTGCTCTGTCTTTGCCATCAAAAGGACCAAAGTCTGCCTAGAGAGATGCCACACAGCTGTACCTTCTGTGACAGCAAACTTTAATGGAAGCAACATGTTTAGGACCTGTTTAGAAACACAAAGGGTCTCTTTCAGGTGTGCAGGAATGCCACAGAACCCTCAAAACAGCCGCAATCCCTCAGCTGAATTACCACATCCAGACCTTTCCCTCCCCCACCTTTCCCTCCAGCCACAACACGGGGAAACAGCGGCATCAAAGTGTTCCTTACTGCAATGTGAAGGTCACTGAGGTCTCGCCAGTCACAGTAAAGATGTTGGGAAGTTTGTTTGGAAGTTATGCAGGTATGGCTGTGTACGGCCATGCCAGCTATAATAACAAATTCTGATACCATTCATTTGATTTTACATTCATCACTTTCCTGGCATATTTGGTACGTGTTAATATGCGCGGCACAACCGAATAATTTCAACTCCATCTGTTGGTTTGCTTCATGATATTTATGCTATTTCTCATATTCAGGTGTAATTTACATATTTATCCTGCATCTACAGTTTGTGGGATTACTTCTATTTGCGGTTTGTATTCCTGAATAGTCGAGGACAAAAACCAACATATTTGACTTTTCCTACATTGGACAGATGTGTGTGTTGTATAACTTGTAGTGGCCTCAGTTTGTCTATTACATTTGAGTCATACATCTGTTTTAAAAAAATAAAATAAAGATAAAGACTTAAAACAGTCTGCATGCCAGTCTGGATCAAAATATATTACATTCTCTGCAAAATAGAGAACATTTATTTGACCTGTTTCCCAAATTGTGACTCTTTCTTTAAAGCTGTGACTTAAATGCAATGACAATGCATAAGAGGCACAAACTGTGGCTATCTCTGTAGACCATCACCTGCCTGAGTCCACAAGCTCTACCTATTTGCCATGCTGATCATGCCTGTCGTTCAGTCCTTGACCCCGGGTCGACGTTCTACTCCAAAGCCGCCTTTGTCACGTCCTCTTTGCTTTATAGGTTGTTGCTGATTAAGGCCAGCATTTAAAGCAGGAACTGGAGCAATCTGCCACCAGCTCTGCTCTGCCTGCTCCTTCGACTGTTCACTCAGCAGCTAGAGGCCTGATTACAGTCGGCTTTATGGCACAGTCTGGACAGATGGCATGGCTAGCACCGTCCACCTCTGCACTGCCTGCCTGTACTGATCCTCCAGGGCTGCCCAGTGGGGAACTACCAAGAAATTATGACAAAGCATGTTTGAAACATGAATACAGCAATTTGGTTGGAGTATAGTGTATGCAAAATATTTACATTTCTCTTTTTTTGCATCACTGTAACTACACAAAGCCTAGGATAACAAAAGTATATTAAAAAAAATTAGTCATATTTTGAATTTGTGGTTTTAGTTGGTAACAGTTTGGACTCATAAAGTTAATGAATAATAGTGTGCAAATATACATTTCCCATGAATACTGACTGGCTCTGACTTGTTAGTTAAACTCTCTTTTTGTATGACTCACACACTTGAAGCGGCTTGACAAGTAACACAAGGCCTTCTGACACACTGACAAGTGCATGAGTCATCTGTTCATTTGGACAAGGAGGTGATAATCCGTGTTAATGTGAATGATACGCAAGTGTAAATTACTGTATAACTTGGGTCAGTCACAATTGTTCATTTCAGCTTCACATGAGCTCTTCCTTTTAGTTTTTTAACCTCACTGTGAATCAAACCAGTAAAAGAAGGCAGGAGGAAAATGTCATGAAATTCAGATGATTCCCACCTGACAATGTCAAAGCCCTTCTTTTGTCGAGATGCTCTTTTTTGTAACAATAGCTGTCTGTCACTCCCCATCCACCCTGTGCTCTTATCTTATCATTTGTGACTTACATGATCCCAGCTGGGTACGGGATCCTCTTACATTGCTTATCTGGTGCAGTGGTTTTATTATTATTATTATTATTATTTTTACAGAATCACAGAGTGACTGCATGTTGGGTCAAAGTATGCACTACACTACAGCTCGAGGGAAAAAGATGTGGCTCTTATTCAGATGGAAATAAGGAGAAGCATTTTCACATGCGCTCTCTGGCACCTGTTTTGCATGCAGCTTGCAGTGTTAGCAGCACAAACTAGAAATGCATATTGTTTTGAGCGGACCAGGCCTTGAAGGTTAAGGTCACTGGCTCGGTGTTTGCTGCAGTGATTGCACTTAATTCAAGCCATCACCAGACACACATGTGGCTGCATACAGACACAGAACCTATAGAATCACACACAATAAGTCAGTGAGCACTATGTTTGCACATTTTTGTGCTCAATCTAGTCATTTGGACAGAGTGTTCTCAACATAGTGAATTGAGCAGAAGTTGGGATTTAGTCCAAAAAAATACCACTCATCCATCTTGTGTCGCTGGCACTGATTCAGTTCCAGTCGCTTTTTCATTTTCACAGTTGGCTCGTTTGTATGTGTGTGTGTGTATGTCTGTATGGAAAATATGAAAAACAACTGAAGGATGCTATGATCCATTTCTGAACACCGACATCTCATAAAATTGCAAAACAGTTTGACCATATATCCCATTTTTGGGTGTTAATCGTGGTACCTTTGAGTCTACTCATCATTTTGAAGGCGCTGATGACTCTGGCATTACATCATTTCAGACATTTTTAACCCAGTATAACCCAGAGGTCCATGGGCAAGTTCATTTTGGCTGCTCTACAGTCGAGATTAAAAACAAAGCACGTTTTGGACCTTGGCATCAGAGTTGCTACACCTTGGAGCAACATGCCTGGGGAGATCTGGCAGGCTTATACTGCTGCTGGCTATAAAGCAATGCCTTTAAAAAAAAAAAACCCAATGTTATTCAGGGTAATCCACAACTCAAACTTGAGTATCTTGAGAGAGTGAGACTTGAGAGAATCAAATTTAGGGCACCAGATATCCAGAATCAAATATGTAATTACTATTCAGCCAATTATAACTTACGCTTTCCTTAACTTCCCTTTTTCTGTTTAAAGAGTTATGTGCCTCCTCCTGGAAATCTTGTTTGTATTGACCCCTAGTGGTTGAACTTCTCACCTTGCTGTAGTGACGTAACAGTGTACTCCAGGACCCTGTTGGGTGTTAGAAGAGGTGAAAGAGGTGTGAAACTTTCCACTAGAAAACACTTCTTTTGGTATTATGTTGAACAACCAGGTAACTATGTGATTGATCACACTGTATGGCATATATTGATGATGTGTTGTGTTGTGTGTGTGTGCAGGATGGAAGAGACGGTGCGGTCGCTGCTGCAGAATCAGGGAGTCCTGGAGCAGACTGCTGTGGACACAGTGGACATCATGAAGGCCTACAAGGTAAACAAGCATCACATCACTGTTTTTGTATCAATATTATATATCAGTTTGTAGGTCTTTCTAATATTTCAGTAATCATTTTGCGGGAATAGGTATCTTAGTTTGCATCTCACTCCTATTTTCCAGCTCAGAGATCCACATTGTTTAATAAAGCTAGACTGAGCCAAGGTGAGAGTTCCCACTGCTCATTGCTGACCCTGTTACATAAGAAAAATAGCTGCTGGGATTGAGCAGAGAAGTAGAAGGAATAAGTAATACGGTGTATTTCTGAAGCGTGGGGGTCACTTTTGGGGTCGCACTTCACAATTTGTAGCTCACCATGTTTACACGGCATCGCAGCGCTGAAATGCTGTTGCCTCAGTCTATCTATCATGAGTGAGGTGTAATTCACTTGCAGAACAAAAGTTATTCAGTTTATACCTATACCTAGTATTTCAGCTTTTTTATTGCTTAATTGCTGTACAACAATGTCTATAAAGCAGCAACGTTATTGCAAACAGCTGAAAAGAGTGAAGAATGCCTCCAGGGAATGGAAGAAAATGGCATCAAGAGTTCAGCCAGTATGCCATAAAAATAGGGACTTTATGAATGACTACATCCGTTTATGATTGTGAATAAAATACAGAAATAGAGGCAGGGAAAAAGAAATCTTTGAATGTTTAGTGCAAATAAAAGTGAGCAGAATAGAAAATGACTACCATAAGACTGAATGTCAGTATTTTTACTGCTTGTGCATTCCAGTGAGGACAAGAAGAGGAATTGAAACATGGGATTAGCAGCAGTGATAGGCTGTATGTTGCCCTGAGGTGCAAACGCTTTATTATAAAAGTTAGAGGAGACATCCCACACTTATGTAATATAATGAATACAGTGACTTGATATGCAAATAATGACTCTGTGCACAATAAATAATCCTTCACCTGGGTTCCCCAACTATAAACGAATTATATGGAGGAGTTATGACAGGGGTGATAAAAAAAGTGTGAAGTGTAGAATTTTATGAGACTTTGAACTAATGACGTGTTTGAGTCCAAAACATACTGTAAGCAACGTCACTGTGTAAGATAACTAACTCTACATTCTTTGTGAACGGCTTTTTGGCCAATAAAAGGATTATATGTCCATGCATAGCTCATACAGCATAACATATAAAACTTGATTTTCACCTTTATTTGGTGTAATAACAATGTTTTATCGGCATATTTTGTTGCCACAAAATAGAGTTACCCCACCAATACTTATCTACATATTGGTGCTTTAATGAGGTCAGAAGAAAAGGACATTTTGCAATCATTATTCAACAGTTTTTATCAGAGCACAGAAAAGAGTCTTTCTTTGTAGATGGAACCACGATTTAAAGGGACATATTCTGCACATTTTGTGGTCTACATTTATATTCTGGGGCTCTGCTTGAATATCTTTGTATAATTTACAGTTCAGAAACCTTTTTTTTATCTTCTACTGGCTCCTCAGTTCAGCCTCTGTCTCCTGTCCTGATGAGTCCCCTTTATGTCTCACAGGATTTTACATCTCAAGCTGTGGAACTTTGGTCAAGTTTAAAAGCCTGAAAACCGATTAACTCATCATCAATTTTGTTGTAAATTTCTGTCTATCAACTAATTATTTCAGCACTATCTGTTAACTAATAACATTTTCTAGTTTCTAAACTTTACCTCAATATTGCTGAAGCCTCAACTTTATCTCAAGCGTCCATAAAGTGCTTACAAATCACCTGTTGATCTAATATGAACTCTAACCAACCTGATTTTAAAGGGGCTAATGAGGTTTAAATCTCCGTACTTCTTTACTGATATGTGATATGTGGTTTGCTCCTGTTATCAGCAATGGATGGACACTGTCAAAAAGAATAAACTTGGAGAGTTATTATGATGTTCCCTGTTCCTATATGCAGCGATGCGTTCCTGCTGCAGCTGTATTCTGTGTATTCAGCAGACAAACTCAATAACTTGAAAGGGCAGCATGAGGGACACTGTTCCCTCCCCTCTCCCACTCCAGACCCTCTCTGTGGAGATTATTACCGAGGCCCTTTAACACTGTCTGATGAGCTGTCTCTCAAAGCAAACCTCAGCTTTCACCGGCCAGCCCCGGCAAACAAAAGCAAACTTAAAAACCGCGACTATAAAGTATTGCCTGGAACACAATTGTCTGATGGAATCAAACAAGATTGAAAACCTAATATATGTTTAAAGGAGATTGGATCAAGCTGAAAACAAAGTGCTCTGAAGGACATTATTTCCAATTCCTATTAGGGGAGGGGGACAGCTTGTTCTCTGCTACATATGGATATAAAAGCAGAGTTGCAGCCATCAATCAGTGCAACCAACCTCAACTTTGTCCAGCACATTATCCATAAGTATCCTCAGCTTTGACAGTTATCTGTCGGGTAAAAATGAAAAATCTAACACAAGTGCACAATGATATATTACACACAACTAAATACCTCTGATCTCTCTTGAAGCTACTATTGCTAAGATGTCAAAGTCATTCAAACTCCCATTCTGACGATAAGAACAATTATACTTATATTGTTAAAACAGAATTGTTAAAGAATTATACAGAACACAAATTTAGGATCAATTATGTTTATTTCTTTTGTATTTTTAATTAAAACTAGCAGGAGAGGATAAATATTGCTCTCTCAGACCCATTTTTCTGGCTTTTCTTTGATCCTCGCTCTTGAAAGTTATTCAAATGAAACAATCAGAGAGATTCAGAGGAGAAAATCACCTTTTTTATTGAAGTGCTTGAAACTCATCAATAAATTCAACGTGTGTCGAGCGCTCGCCAGCCACCCGATACCGCTTTATCTTTTAGGGGTCGCCAGTGGAGAAGGTCAGCCTTTAAAGCTCCACAATATTGTAAGAAATGCCCATCACGATTTGGCAGAGCCCAAGGTGACGTTGGGAAATTACCCAAATGCTGCAGATATTCAATTTACAAGGATGTAAAACAGATAAAAGCTGAAAATCTGCACATTCAAGAAGCTGGAACTTAGAAAATATATTTTATTCATTCACCAAATAATATCATTTTTCACTACATTTATACGGTGGATTAGATGCTCTGTCAGTAAATAATGACGTTGAGGCTCCAAAGATTCCTTATAAAAGATAAATAATCTCTTGAGTGTGACAGAGAGCGTATTGTGTTTTCTTGGTGCTAGCCAGATAGCATCTAATTAGTAGCTAATTATTACTAGTAGTCAATTATCGCAGATGCCAGGCCAAGGAACCAAAAAAAAAAGAAAGAAAATCCCACAAGTGAAAAGGGACGGAGAAAAAGATATCTGGCAGAAGGACTGAGAGAGATTTTCAAAGCCAGACAAAGACACAGAAACACGCGGAGGGTAAAGAGGGAGAGTCCACAAGGTCACTGCCACTCTCTGGAAAACAAGTGAAACATGATTAGGGATTAGGGGATGTTTTGGAGCTCTGTTGTTGAAACTGCCTCCCTTTTGTCCCATCTGCCCATCTGATGCTCTTCCTCCTTTTTTCTTCTCTCCCATCACACTCCTCTCTAACGTCGTTCACTCTCTCCGTCTCTCTGATTTCTTCCTTTCACGCCTCCTCGACCGTTTTCATCTACCACGTATTGCCTTCAAACATTTTTCATACCTCTCTTTTGAACGTTTTCTTCCCATCTGCTCCGGTTGTAACTTGCCAACCCCCCCTCCTTTTCCTTTTCTTCTCCTTCTTTTTTCATTTTCTGTCCCTCTAACCTCCTCCTCTCGTTGTCTGTGTGTCAGGATAAACTCTCAGAGGAAGTGCAGAAACAGCACGACGGGCCCGAAGAGAGCGGCTCCCTGCCGGCGACTCAAACGGAGCCAGACCCTGGGCCGCCTGGGCCGGCGAATGCTGATCCTGATGCCAGCCAAGCAGAAGAGGACAAAGACAAAACCAAGCTCCTTCTGGAGCGTCTCAAGGCCCTGGAGGTAACTTCAACATCACCCTTTTTCTTTTTTCTCTCTACCTTTACTGCTTTGACTTTTCCTTTGTTTCCTTTTCCTCCACCTACCTTTGTTCTGCTTCGTTCTCCTTCATTCCTGCCTCTTCATTCTTCTTCGCTTCCACATTTCCAGCCACCGCTGGCTATCCTTTGTGGCCGGCCTGTCTGCCAGTTGTCAGAGAGTCCTTGCTGAGTTGTGTCTGAAAGCATGACAGCTCATCAAATTCTCCAGTCTTCTTCGTTTGGAAAGCAAAGTCATCCTAAGAGAGTCGCTGCAGGGGCCTCAGGCTGTATTCTAGCTTTGGTTTGTTTTCCTCTGTGGTCTGGGATTTGAGCTGCACTCCGCCACCAGCCCCAAGCCCCAAGCCACAGCCGAGGCAGGAGCGCAGCATGTTGATTGTTTCCCACTGAAGCTGCTGGACACACACACTAAAGATCTTCTCAGCAATTAAAGGACTCATACTTAATCAAATTCAGCCTCTAGTCTTACCTACTCTTTCATAAGTGACTCCACGTGGCTTCTTGATGTTAATATAGTGGACAATGTGTGTCATACGATCTTCTCCTTAATTCATTTATAGTTTTTGCAACACAGGAATGTAACATATAATGCCAGTATTCAAGAAGCTGACTGACATCTCAAAAGTAAGAGAAGCAAGCAAATGCCATCATTACACTTAAGCCTCCCTAATATAAAAGGAACCCTAATTATAGCAAAGTGGCAGATAATTGCCTGTTGCTCCTCAGCTGTAAGTTATTTTCAGAGACTGGCAGGAAGTATGGTCATCCTGTCCCGGTGATCCATCTGATGAAGCACATTACCTAAACATTACATTTTTAATGACTTTATCGAAAGTTATCTGCCATTTTATTCCGTTCCACTCCACGGGTGATGGATGCACCGCTGGCTAAAGCAGCAGGAGCAAAGCAGAGGCAATACATCACTGCCCTGCACCGTGCATAACTTCCACCGACACTAAGTAAGCACTGCCCGCCTCTGATTTCTCCAGCTCAACTGATACTGTTCATTAACTTGGCAGGCACGCAACGCGGCCTGTAACAGGGGCTTACACCAATACAGCCAGATTTTTGGGAGAAATACCCATCGGTCATCTTACCTGTTAAGTGATGAGAATGTAAATGTCAAAGTTACCCATGTGCCCCTCAGTGGATTCACAATAAAGAGTAATAAAAACTTGATATTGATTACTAATGCTTAGAAAGAGCATGGCTGAAAGAGGTGACATGTTTTACCCAAAAAGTAGAAAAAAAGTGTTTACTGCAAGATGATTTTAAAGCTGCATCACTCAATATTTTTATATTACCATCTGATGAAACTGCTGACAAACAATTATCAGCCATTTCTGCAGGTCCCTTCAGCTCTGTGAACATTTGTAGCCTTTTTAGCTCGTTATTTTTTAGCTCCCATAGCAGACTGGTGTTTTTTTAGTGCAGAAAGCTCTGATAAAGCCACAGTATGTTACCTTCCCAGCATCAAACAGAAGACAGACAAAGATGGAAAAGACCAAATCAGAACGGAGAGGAGAGTGAATATTAGTGTCGGATTAATCAGGTTGCCTGACACAATACTCCATATGAAGGCTAATAAGATGATGATTGTTTTCCAACATGCATTACCATTTAAATAAAGATAAAGATAATGAGCTTGTTGTGGAGTCGCAGCTTTAAAGAACAGCTTATAGTATTTTAAAATATCGGGGTATTACAGGGTCACTAAGATACACAGTAGTCTGCCAATTCTGAGCAGCTGCCATATTTATATAAAAGTACTACATCGTATGACAGCAGGGACTGTCTGGTTTGAGTGGGTGGACTCAGAATCAATATCTCGAGTCTCAAAGAGCATTATACACAAACGTATTGATTTATAATAGTTAGGATTCAAGGTGTCAATACCAACATTTTTTTCTTCTTCTAGTTTATTTGTGTCTATTGCCCGTCATCCTCCTCTCCTTAGCCATTTTCCCCAGTGTTGGAGAGATCAGGGCTTCCTTCTCTCTCCCTTGTCAATTCGCTGCCATTCATACTTGTACGGCATGACTAACAACGTGCACAAGCTGGAAAAATCCCGGAGCAACATAATCCATCACAGTAAACACGGTTATGTTATGTTAGAGTCTCACTTTTTTTAAATCGTTGCTTTGAAATTAAACAGCATTTCTCTGCTTGTTGCCTGTTTCCATATCAGTGTGCGTATTACTTTGTTTCCCCCCCATGCTCGCTGCCAGTCACCTGACAGCTGCAAGACGACATGGAAACGTACATATCACATTCATGTCTTTCTATATGATAAGTCTGTTAGCCAAGAACACACTTTATTTCAGGGTTTTTTTTACACTGAATCTACAGAATAATGTTACAGCAGGTATTGAAATAAAGTTCAGATGACATTTGGATTTCCATTTCAACACTTAAAGGCTTGTGTTTCACTGAACGATAAAGCAGCAAAACATTTAAATCAGGGATGAGGTAACAAAACACTCTCAAGTGGCTTCCTGTAGCAATCAACTGAAGCATCAGATAAAACCTCATACAGCTTCTTCAGCTAGAAAAAATGGCTCTTGTGTACGTGTAGCACAAATTAAGTGCAGATTTTATGCAAGAAAGTTTTAATTACATGTTACAAATGCAAATGCATCTTCTAAAGAATAGAAATTACACTTACAAACCAACACATAGGACACACAAGCCTTTCTTAATTACTTGGGTCATTCATTACATTTTCCGCCCATAACTACGTTCTAGGCTTCGAGGCTTTAATTAGTTAGTGTTTTTTTCATCGATGGCACAGCTGGAATGTTTTGGGTTGTAATTATGGTTCCCATGTTTTCATCAGGGGACTGGTTGTTGCTACTAAAGGGCAAAGGGTGAGAGAAGCAGGGCTGGCTGACAGCTCCTAATATGCTGCATGCCTCAGACAAATTGGAAACTCCCGGAGATCAATAGGGCACTGCCTCATCACTTGGCAAGTGAAGAGGATATTCTTATTAGGTCCAAACTCCAAATGGCTAGCTGCCGCGCCAAAGTTCAGCATCATAACTTCCATCCCCTTGACCTTTTTCTGTGTGGTACTTCGTAAATTTTTTATTGGCCATCCCGATTCAGCTTTGACATATGACCTTTGTAAGGTTAGTCCCCTCTTAGCTGCAGTTCAGCTTGATTGCTACTCGTGTCTCCATCGATGTTGTGTTGTTGCATCAAATGTAACCAAAGGCTCAGCAGGCTTTGTGCTGAATTGACACTGAATGTGTTTGACTGTGTGTGTTTTTTTTGCAGGAGAAGAACTCTACCTTGGCCTCGGAGAACGAGAACCAGAGGGAGCAGTATGAACGCTGTCTAGATGAGGTGAGTGTTTATCTCATCTCACTCCAAGGCACATTCAAGGGCGGCCGTAAGACTCGACAGATGTTTTCCTTACCTTGAAAGTCTTTGTTGTAGTTTTCTTGTGAACAGATTGAGTTGTAGTGTAGAGCTTAAGATTAAGGTTTTAATGAGGTCCTGTGTAGCGAAGGGTGTTTCCAACAAGTTGGCAATTTACTTCAGGCGCAGCTCTGAGGGAAGCGGGGGTGAATTGTTGATAATAACAATTCATTTAGGAAGCAGTGTCTCATATTTTTCAGGCATTAAAATCTCCCATCTCTCATGGTAATAAAGAAGCTGACATGTTCCAGCTGTTCTAAGCTAATCTTTAATATTACCTCCCTAATGTATGATTTAGTTACACCAAAAAAACTTTAACTGGGAAACATGATGCTCGTAATTTGTTCATGCTTTTTAAACTCCTGTAGTGTAATAATAAGTCACAAATGCACCGCCTTCATACCAATACCAATATAGTCGGTGTTAATTAGGTAATAAACAGATTAAAAAGCTGTTTAATAGCCTTAACCGGAGGTGAACTGGTGTTGCTGAAGTAATGGTTTAGATTCTGTGCCCTCTGGTTATTTGTGAGAGCTTGATAAGTGCTGTTTAGGGGGCCGCATGAGGGGAATAAACCAGCCCGGCTCTTGGCTGTGCCTGTTTGCTGAATCACACCGGGAGGGAAGGAGGGAGGGGAGCTCCACTACAGGGAAGGATGTCCAGCAGGGCCAAGTTGCCTAATTTGTCCTGGAACCAAGCGGCTCAGCAGACTGAGCAGATCTGCCAGAGGGTGGGAAAGACGGGTGAGAGAAGGAGTGGGGGAAGGAGAGAGGGGGGGTGTAAAGGGAGAGGGTGAGGAGGAAGATTGAAACTGAGTGATACTGAGGAAATTTGTGATATAAATGTATTAGAGTTGTTGTCCTCCGTGGATTGTCCTCGCCTCCGTTCTGCTCGCCTGCCCTCACTAAAATGGCTCAGCTCGGCTTTGTTGTGTTTACTTGTCAACTATTTTCCTGTGAGGTCGACTTTTGTGAACAGAAAGCCTGGTAATGATCCTGTTTTGATGACCGAGGCTGTCTGTGTCCCTCTAACGACTGCACACAGCAACAGTGAAAAATCTAAAGCTTGCTTTGTAACAGAAGGGCTGATTATTTTTTTCCTCCGAGTCGGACCAGCTGCTTTAGCGTGTGGGCATTTGTAGTTTAATTACTTATATCAAAGTCATGCTGTGCCTCCAGTCAGAGTTCAAATTCTCAGTCCAAGACCATTAAATCAGGTTTTGTTTGATCACTGGGGTATTTTACAAGAGGCAGATCTGTAACTTGCGGTTCCAGAAGCAGGGCTCATTTCACCATATTTACTCCCATCTCTCCTCATTCAATAAACAGGAGCGGATGCATTCGAAACAGCCGATGTAGCTTCACACGGTATTAATGAGCAATCAATGGGTGGTAATTCGAACCGCTTCTGCATCGGCGTTGCGGTCTCAAGTGCGGGCGGGTGTGAGACGCTTAGAGACCATGGCCCAGGCACAACAGCACTTAAGCCACGCGCACCTCGGCTTCTACAGCAACCCGGCGCTGTCAATACCACCATTAGGAACTGACAGTTCATTTTTGTACAGTCATGGATGTAAGAGAGAGTCTCACATGCACACGCATCAAAAACTGACTCGTAATGATTCATTCGTGCTTAAATTGGCTGGGGAAGTCTTACAAAGTGCAGCGTTAGCAGTGTAGAAGCGGTCTACAGAGGCCTGTAAGGGTCATAAGTGTGCCAAAGAAGCTAAATTAAGACTTAATGGTTGTTGTTTTGTTTTTTTGACATGTCTGTTTTTAGGTTGCCAATCAAGTTGTGCAGGCTCTTCTCACCCAGAAGGTTTGTCTCATATTCTTTTATTTTCTTAGATCACATTACCTGTATTAAATAATCAACATTGTGATGCATTTTGATAATTATATACTTAATTGTTATACATATGTAAACAGTATACTACTATTAAGAATGTTATACTTGGCAGCATTTTCTTATTTGCTTTCTGCTTCTCATTCAGGATCTGAGAGAGGAATGTCTGAAGCTGCGTACTCGAGTCTTTGACCTCGAGCAGCAGAATCGAGCGCTGAGTATTTTGTTCCAGCAGAGGATCAAGCCCGCCTCAGACTTGCTTTTCCAGGTACGCCTCCCACCCAGAACACAACCTTTAAAAGCATAAATAAGTATTATTGAAAAGACTCCAGGCCTGCCAGAGTTCATGTTTCTCAGTGGGAGAGCTGCTCTGGATGCAGAAATGATACTTCCCTTGACCCAACTCTGCACTATAAATCTTTTTAGACTTTTTTACTCGCACAAAATACAGTATCAGCATTGGGCAAGGTGTTTTCTTGACGAGCAGATACCTGAATGGAAAACATGGATGAACAAAGTTATGAAAACTACTGTAAAAGCTAGTTTGATCCACTCACTTTCCCCTCTCCTACAGATGGTGCCTGTTTATCCATACAGTAGCATGATACAGTGCTTGCTCACAGCCTTGCAGCAGCAGCAGCAACTCCTCCTCCAGTAAACACGACAGAGCGCTTATTCTCATGCATTTGAAGTTGTTTTTCATTTGAATTGTTATTAAACTGCTCTGGGGTCTTAGTCAAAGACGGAGGCTGCACAGAGGACTGTAAATACTTTGATTTTTCTTTTTTTTTTAAAGGAAAAAACACAA
Source organism: Scomber scombrus (assembly GCF_963691925.1). Classification (NCBI taxonomy): domain Eukaryota; kingdom Metazoa; phylum Chordata; class Actinopteri; order Scombriformes; family Scombridae; genus Scomber; species Scomber scombrus. The sequence goes on along the minus strand of NC_084993.1, from coordinate 3,388,139 downwards.
TTCCTCCCATACATCAATCTTTGTCAATCTTTTTTTCGTTCCTCAGAAGATGTTGTTTGGCCTGTTTTTCTCTTTTGAAGCAAATGTAAAGGAAGTACAGGCCTTAAAGCACAGACGTTTCCCTTGCTGTTTTTTCTGGTTTGTTTTTTATGCATATTGCCTCAAATTGAGATTGTATATGTGGAGTGGTTGGTACATATGCACTAAAAGCCTTTTTGGTGCAACAGGACATATATTAAATGTATCTGTGAAATCAGCTATTTGAGAAAGGTTGTAAAAAGGCAAACATAACCTTTAAATTTCCCCATGAAAAAGTCAGTGCCGCCCCCCCCCCCCCCAAAAAAAAAGAACTACCACCATCAAATCAGCATAAAAATGTGATGATTTTATGTCTCCAGCACCGTTTTGCTGCACTAGAACTATAATCTGCTACAGAAAGAGAAGACTCTCCTTCACATCCTACAGAAAATCACAAATTTGAACCAGCAACCATTAAGTCTCTCTGTAACCATCACACAACCACGACTGTATTTATATCCACACAAACCTGACATTCTGCTCAGTCGATGTCTCATCGGTTGCTGGAAATTGCCTCAGTTCATCTTCGGTCCCTTGGAAAACATCAATTTTCAGAAAAGTGCCTAGCGTGCATTCCAGCTTGATTTTTAAGATGTAATTATGAGACAGATGGACCTGCTACTGTATGTTTATCCATCTATTGTCAACAGTGATATAGTATTGCAGGGCAATAAGGTCAGCGTGGAAAGCAGGATTTCACATAATTGTTTAAATTGCTGCGAGGCTCCTCGCTGTCAATGTGAAAATAGCAAGCTGCCAAAAGAAAAGAATGGGAAAGGAGTTGTCAGTCCATCCAGAGGAAAGGGAAGGAAAATAAAGAGGAGAGAAAGGGAAGCGATGATGATGAAAAGAGAGAAGGCAAGCAAGGGTAGATAAGAAGGAAAGGACAGGAGGTTGAAAATGGAGAGAGATGAGATAGCAGAGAGCGCCAAGAGGACAAGGGGGTAGAAGTGAAAAACTAAGGGCGAAATAAGAAGAGGCAGAAATGGAGTAAATGGAATAAAAAAAAGGAGAGAGGAAAGGGAAATAGTATGGCTTGGGGTGTGTTGTAAAGCTCTCTGTCAGTTGGAGCTACTTCCAGCACCATTATTGGACAGGCTGGAACATTGTCAAGTGAAACTGCAATATAAAAGGCTTGAAGAGGGATATTGATGATACCGCTGTGGCGACCAAGAGGTGCAATCTGGCTGGAGACGTGAATTAAGGCACTCAGAAATATGATAGAGTTGTATCACATTGGCATTCAGCCAGTCTCTGTGTGCAATGTGTGTTTTTTTTCTTTCTTTTCAAATGTGATTCAGCTGAAAAGAAACAAATGTAAGTTGGAGATTAGATATCAGTGGGTAGAATAATGGTGCGGCAGGTCAAAAGGAAATAAATTGTGTAATGTGTACGTGTGTGGGTACAGTGACGCAAAACTTTGCTGCAACCTTTAAGCGGGTAGGTTTTACCACTGGAAATGTATTTTATTTGCCTTATTTAATAATGACATTTAAACCATAAACTGGTGATTCATTCTGAGAGTTAATCATGTCGTGATGGTGCTGCTCAGGGTGTGCGTCCGTTATGAGCTCTCCTGTTATGTGTAGGAGAGCTGTTAGAAACATCTATATTTATCAGTGTCGCTGAAGCCTCAGACAGACTGTCTATCATTGCCTTGGATGTGATAAATGGCTGTTTTAGTAACGCATTAGCTGTGCATTTAAGGAAGTAATTTTCATTTTCTTGCAGTTTGATCAGAAAATGAATAACACTCTTAAATCTGTTTGTTAAATATAAGCCTACAGCGAATAGTCGACTAGCTGTAAAGCTTTCTAATCCATTCTACGTGGATTTCTAATAAAAAATATGAAACTACCCAGGAAGAATTTTCATGTATTATTTTTCTTCCAGCCTCAAGCAGAGACAGACTTAATGACCCATACGAGTGTACTATTTCCAATCTAGCTGTGGACCTTTTGCTTATCAGTAATTAAATGTTCTCTACCTCCCTGTGGGCTTCTTGAATTTCTCTGATAAAGAACCATAATGCGTTTGATGGTAACTACATCAGTTGTGCACCTTTATTGCCTTCAGCTGAATTGGTTTGGTTCCAAAAATGCCACATATTCATTTCAGAAAAACCTGACATTAACTGTAAAAAAAACAACAACAACACATATAAATGACAGTTGCTTTCTCACATGCAGTATTTCCAAGCCAAGGGAAAATAACTGGTGTGCAGTACCAGCTTCTTATGCTGCTTATCAAATATGACAGGCAAGTGGCAATTGAGATGCCCATTACTGGGACAAATGCTCAGTGTCTCTGAGGCTACCTCAGGGCCCCAAGGAAACAGCTTGAATGTCATGACCTCATTACTGCTCATGCAATTTTGCAGTTTGTGCAGTCAAACCTTTGCTGCTGCCATAGCTTTTAATTAAAGGTTTGATTTGAAATTTCAACAAATTTTGACACTTTTCAAGAATAGTGGTAAATTCATTTTAATGATAAGATATGCTGAGGTATTAGAGACTTTGTTTCATTTCCCTGGTGTAGTTTAGCGGGCTGTGCAGAGCTGCAGCTTTAGGAAAAGCCTCTGTGATGAGTCAGCTGTATAGATCAGTTTGTGCAGGTGAGCATTTTGTAGGTGTGAGTGTTGTGTCTGTTCTGCTGTTGTGTGTCTGTGTGGGTGTGTGCATGTGTTTTTGACAGAGGGTGCCAATACTGATGTATTTCTTTTGGAAGATGCCTATTACTGCTGGTCTGGGCTGAGATTCATTATCCTGAAACATTACTGCTGTCAAGTAAAAACTAAGAACTAAAACTAAAGAGACACCAGTTTTCTCTCTCGGCTCCCAGACTAATGAAACTATCTCAACCATGAACTAACAGTTAATAAAAGGCCAACATTTGCATAATACATTACAGTCTAAGGTATTTCACAATTAACATTTTTGACTTTGATTTTGGCCTTGAACCTTGAGAAAGTTCAAGATCCATGCAGCCTTGTCATCTTCCATTCCCTTTCACTGTCTTCCCCCCGTGACCCTGTGACACTATCGACTGAATGCTTGATGAGGATGCTGAGGAGGTGAAATCCAGCACCCTATGATAAGATCAGAGCCTCCCATGACACCTCAGCCACTCCCATCCCATGGTGATAGCACTGACACTGAGTGATGCAGCAAGAGAACAGCACAATTTTATTACTTTAAAACCGGAATGAGAAGCTATCTGGCATTTTGAATCCAAACTAGTAAAAGTACAACTTAAATCTTAGTGGTCCTGCTTAATATAAGCTTTTCAATGAATCAAACAAACATTTAAAAAGCAATAGGCACAGTTTGGATCCTTAAATGATACTTGACATATTTATGAGACAGAAAATGTAGCAACATTTTAATATACATATACATTTTAAAACATTTCATGGTTCAGTTCTGATCGAGAGAAGGCACAAAGCAGAGAAATCCCCTCTACAGTTACACTGAAATGTTTGAACCATATAAAACGTTACATTTGCCAGGCTTAATGTTTTATAAATTCGAAAGATAGTAAAGAAAGGTCTATCTTTATCTGTAGGCTGGGAAAAAAGCATTGGAAGTGGGCATTGATCTGTTTCCATGGCGCCATTACCACCTAGTCACTGACAGGGAAAAGTCAGTCTTTTTGAAAGCTTATTCACAAGCTTACATTAACACAAAAAGAAAGACTTTCTTTTGGATGTTTTGCTGAAATTTGGAGAGAGAGAAAAAAAAAATACGTAGGATGGTTGTGTTTTGGCCACAGGCGAAGTGATGCATGTTGTTTGTTCTCAGGAGACAAAAGAACCAGTTAAGTCTGGGTATCATTAGGAGCTCTGTTTTCTTACTTTCCACTAAAATGTTCAGAGGACATATTTCACAGCACACAAAAAGTCAATAGAAACAGACAACATGGAGTTTTATGGGATGGCAAATAAAACTGTGGATGAATCTACCAGTTTTTATTTTTAAATGGAGCCGTTTCCATTTTCTGAAGGTGACTTTGTCTTTGATAACGTGCAATTTTCTCACTAGATATGACTTTTATTACTGCAAGAGACACACATTACATTTTGATGGTAGACTAAAATATATGAGAGGGCAGAAATACATGCATGTATATATACAAATACTTTCTCCCCGAGTGAGCAGTAGTTTTACCCTTGGCAGGAAATGCAGCACAAGATCAAGTGTTTTGTTACAGCATATTTCCAGTTTAAGTTAATTTGAGCACAGGGAACCCAGTGTAATTAAGTTCTGAGATTAATACGTGGAAATGTATTTGGTTTTTGTATCCTTCCCGCTTAAGCACAGGATCTAAATAACAGAAGAGACTGCAGACTAGCATATGAATTGAAAAAAGAAATCAAAGGAATCCCTTACTCCCTGATGCAATTATTTCCTATTCACATTAGTTTTTTTTTCCTCCAGCCGATGACATTAATGACTTTGAGCAAGGGGGTATGAATCAGGGCTCTGCATGGCACCAGTGGAGAGAAGCTGATGGGCACTTGTAAGGCCGGCAAAATATTCCTCATACTGTGCAGCTGTTTGAGATGCTGTAAAATAAATAATTCATTTCATTCAGTTTTTCAGGTATTTTCTGACATTTATAACTAAACAGGTTTACTGTATTTGATCAGAAAGAGTGTTAAAAAATATTTCAGGCAGTAAATTTGATTAAAATGTTAATGAACAGTGCATTTAGAGAAATATCAGATTATATTATCTACCGTGCAATTATTAATAAAATAAGAAGCAAAAAATGTGTCAATCTGAGATCATACAGTCAGGCTCATTTGAATTTTCTGAAATCGCTGTAGTCAAAACTCACTGTGGCGTGTCCGTCCCTTTGCCTTTCAGAAACTCCACTCTCGAATCATGGACCTGTCTGCGGCAGATCTGCTTCTGGAGCCAGAGAGAAGCAAGGCCTTCTTACTTTCCAGGAATACAGACTCTCCTTCCAATGTAAGTTTGCATGATTCATACAGGTACCATAACTGCACCCCCACCCCTGCTCAAGCAATCATTACAAGATATTAAAATACAGACCTAACTATGTAAAGCCGCGACCCTTCATCTGCTCTCAACAGAAAGAGCTGGCAGTATCACTTGGCACTAAAAGGAATAAATCCTTGTCATATTACCAGAAAACCATCGATTGAGACTCACCGTCAGTAAAAATGACTCCACAGGACACTGTGGTACATTAGTCATCTTATGAATTATGCATTAAGGACAGAAAATGAATTTTACCCTTTTACCCCTTTGAGAATGCCACCTGATAAACTCTAGTATGTCCTATGAAAGGGGAGAAAGAGGAAGTAAATGAAATAATAATGGCCGAGATGTGATTTATCTAGATGTGCTAAAATACCACATCTCCTTAAATAGGTTGTGTTAGATGATACACACAAGTGACAACTATATGAGATTAGTGGAATAGAAATTGACATGGATATATCTCATTCCTTATCTTCTCTACTCTAACTTTTTTAAATAATCTACTTGCAGTCACAGCTATCTTCTGCAGTGAGATGCTAATTGGAGAAACATCTGCTGAGTTGTGGCGACTGCACATGAACATTTGATTGATATATTTTTTTAAGTTTGCAAAGTGCAGTGACTTGGAATTTCTGGAAACTTTGCCATAATATTTGATCGGCCTGTCAAGTCTGTTAAATACCTTTAATCACAAAATTAACAGCAATATAGCAATTAGATATGCAACACTACCTGACAACTTACACATCAAAATACTTTTGATGGATAGTCACAGCAAAATCTTTTGACGTTAAAGGAAGAGCTTCACACATTTCAGTAATACTTGCAGGATTTTCACTTCAATTTGTATGCAATATGTACGCTACTGGAATGTCACGTGTCTTTTTCTTTTATCCCATAGGAGATTCAGTTGAATGGAAAGTCAGGCTTCCCTGTGACCAAATGTCTGAGCCAGCTGAGTCTGACAGTGCCAGCGCCTGTATACCCACGCAGCAGCTGTAGCAGTAGTGAGTTGTCCCTGTCAAGTGCATGCAGTGAATTCTCCAGCGGCTCATACACCTGGAATGATGGACGCTCCTGTGGGAAAATGGTAAATCCCCTATAAAGCTTGACAGCAGTTCCACAAAACATTAACAAGTGATTGCTCATCGGGACCCATGTTTTAGTTTCTTAATGAACTCTTAGGGTTTTTATTGTGTGTCTTATGAGACCCTTATTAATCCCCAATCTTCATCTAAGAGTGTGCTGACTACAACTCTAAATGGAGGCAGGTTGATGAGGTGTAATAACAGGGCTCAAGATACATAAAATGTGTCCTGATATCTGTAACCAGTAAATAATTAAAGACATAGTTGTTGCCACTATGATGGTATCATTGCTGACAGCTTGGAAAAATGACTTATGTGAACATCTGACATTTTAAAAGTCCAAGCAGTTTTAAAATCTTGGCAGAACAGTTATAGTTACTGTGATCATGACAAATAGTATGCATGAGTCCACATACTGTGATTCAACTTGTGTGTGCTTGACCCTGTCTTTCTGTTTGCCTTACAGTCATCTCTGACCTGGGAGAAGAGGCTGAGTTTGGGTTCTTCAGCCCCTAGTAACATCTGTGCCCCCCTGGAGGAGCAGCTGCCCACGAGGCGCAAGGAGAGCCACATACTAGAGGGACTGAGAAAGCTACAAAGGAGGAAACACAGGTCGTTGTCAGCATCCAAGGTCTCCAAGTCAGGCTCCAAAGACTGCATGAACTCAAATGAGGGCATCTACTCCCTGGGTATCAAGAGCAGCAGCAAAGGGGTGTCCAAGCCTACACAAGTGGGTAGAACTTTAGCCGTTGGGGGCAAGAAGTTCTCGTATGATTCTGATGATGCAGATGATGAACTTGCACACTCAAGCCGTGCAGATAACATCCCTACCAAGGACAGCTGGTTTTACTGCAAGAGGCTTTCCCACAGTATCTCAGACAGTTTATGTAGCTGGGAGGGGATACAGGACAGTGGAGGTGGAGGAGACAGTAGCTCAGGCCCAGTGGCTACAAAACAGCCCACTGGTTATGACTCAAAAGAGCGTCCTGAGAAACTCATGAGCTTCATTAACAGTTTTCTCCCTGAGGGAGGGCGGCCATCAGCTTTTAGTAAACCATCCACGCAGCGTTTCATCCCTTCTGATGCAGAGGGTCCCAATCACCTCTCTGACGTGGATGATCCAGAGGAGCTCAACTCTGAGTCCAGTGACATCCGAATGTCCTTCAGCAAGCCAGCAGAGCAAGCAGAGAGGGGCCCAAAGAGGCTGTACAGGGATGCGGCTAAACTGCTTGCACACCCGTGCTCACGAAGGGACCAGGGACGCACCCAGTCTGCAGATGGGAGGCCAAGGCCTTTCAGTCTACTTAAGGAGCCTAAAGGGGCCAAATGTACTCAGTCTGAGGAGAGCATTTTGGCGATATTTGACGCAGAGGGAGAGCCTATTGAACTTTGTGCTCAGAAACTTGCACCAGGTGCTGGAGCTCGGAGAGACATTTCCAGTAGCAAGGTAGTGGCTGATTACGCAGAGCTAGTACACCAAGAGAGACCAACAAGGCAAAAATCAGCAAATGTAAGAAACTACACTGTTCTTGAATCTCCGGAGAAGCCATCTGAATATCTGATCAAGACTAGCAAAACAAGCAATAGCAGGGAGAGTAGTGCAGAAAGGTTGTCAATGCAGTTAACCCCGCAAAGGAAACTAATCAAACCACTGAGCAGCCGAGCTAATAAAGGCTATTCCATGCCTCCCATGAATGACTCTGCTGGTCCCAAGTCCAGTGGCTCAAAGATACCCAGTCAAAATAAATCTTTGGGATCCCCACTGAGACTGTCAAAGGGCACCACCACTGAACCAAGTAACAGTGGAAACTCAGGACCCTCTGGTCAGGAGAAATCCCCCTGCTCCCCTACAGTTAAATTGTCCAGGTTCATCAAGAGCTCACAAAGCCCAAAGGCAGTAAACTCCAAGCTCCCCAGCAGGTCAGAGTGGAGTAAGGGCTCTTCCTCCAGTTCCCCACACCTCTCAAGGAGGCACCCGGAGTATGCTGACAGTGGCGAGCAGCCAACCAGAGACAAACACTGTGAAACCATGAAAAATAAACTCAGGTCCCCTTCTCCTCCTCCTCCCCCGGGCCGCACCACCTCCTTACTGATCAGACCAAATTACGAAGGGTCGCCTCAGGCACATAAAATAGGGGTGGCTCAACCATCCACACCAAGCACTGTGAGGGGCCCTCCCCCAAGTTACCACACCTCACTTGTACCAAATATGCAAGCTACGCTACCCATCAAGGATAAAGACTGTTTAGACCTGGATGCAGGCTACGGAACTGCACTTGCACCTCAGAAACTGGTTGACAAAACCAGTCAGCACCTTCAAAAGTCCCCCGCCATGACTCAGACACCTACTAAAGGCACTTCAAAGCGGATGACCATGAAAGACTACCTCCCTTCTGCAAACTCAGGGTGTGCTCCAGAACCTGAAAATGCACCTAAAAGCTCAAAGAATGTCCCTCCTCCCTACAGTGCCCTCAGAGGGTCCTCACTTCAGAACTCATTTGCAAATAAGAGAGGATCTACCCATGAAAATGTCCCTCAGTCTGTGCAGAAGACATCTGTTGGTTTACCTATATTGCTTCAGGACACCCCTCAAGGTAAAACAGAGCCACAAAATGGCAAAGCTGTAGTCAGCCCACCCAGTTCAGTTATGCTTTCACCTAACTCAGCGGAAAAAGCCTCAAAGACTCGTATCCCAATGGGGTTTAAAGCGTTTTTAAAATCTCCCCCCAGCCATAAAAATAGTTCATCTATACCAGGCAAGCAAGAGAAAGATCATATCAACTTAGTTTCCAAGGAGACCGTGACTTCAAATGCTTCTACCCAGTGTGACAGCTTGCAGCCCGTGTACAGTATTGATTCACCACCCAAGATGTCCATTACAGAGGGGAAAGGTGAAGTTCAGTGTAGGTTACTGGAAGAGGAAGTATGCACTGCTGTTTTACCAGAGGAGGGGGACGTTTCCGATAAAGGGAAAAGGAGTAGTCAACTTTTCTCTAGATCCATATCTGTTACTACCAAACCTCATCTAAAGCCGGCCTTAGGAATGAATGGAGCCAAAGCCCGTAGCCAGAGTTTCAGCACCAACTACATGGAGAAGCCCAACATCAATGCTCTGGATGGGCCGGGAAAAATCAGAACTCAGATCATCACTAACTCAGGCGAAAGGGGGAACTCTCTGTCAAGACAGAGTTCCTTGGAGGTTCCCAGTGTTGGGTTAGCAGAGAGCCCTGTTCACTCCCCGAGGACGAGGCTTAGCTACTATGGAGGCATGACAGGGTCAAATAGTCACAACATACTCCCTGAAAGAACTTCTAAAGGCACAGTGAAAGGGGATGCAGTCACCTCACCCTCTCAAAAAGAGGTGCGCAGCTTGCCGATCAGTGACAGGATTGGTTTGAGGAACATCCGTAAGCCAGCAAAAGTTGCCTCCCATCCACAGTTTCAGCCTCCATCCTCTTGTGAATATAGTTTAGATAACCCAGTGACTGCAGGCATAGCAACCACCCCTAATGAGTCAGACTTTAGTAGAGAAGTCACAACCCAGACGGACTCGTCAAATATACCCCCAGATATGGAAGAGAAAAAAATCAGTCCAACAGTCTGCACTATTGAAGAGAAAGTCATGATGGGAATTGAAGAAAATCTGCAGAAATGTCAAGAGCAGGAGAAGGTCGCTGCTGGTGAGTCTAAACAAAAGACAGGCCCCTCACTGGCAAACTGGTTTGGTTTCCGTAAAAGCAAACTTCCAGCTCTCACTGGTAAGAAAGCAGAATCCCCCAAGGCAAAAGAGGAGAGGAAAGAGTTAAAGATTGGATCAGTGCTTGGAGGCAAACAGATGAAGTCTGACAAGAAGAAGGATAAAAAGAAAAATGATATCCAGCAGAAAGACAGTCAGGAGGTGCAGAATCTGTCTGAGGTGAACAACAAGCTGAGCTCCATCATGGACCATTGCAACAATCAGATGGGTCAGCTTACCAGTCAGATCCAGTGTACAACAGCCTTTATCGGCAAAGACCAGTTTGTGAAAGAGCTTCTTGGCAGGTGGGTACAGCATCTTTTGTCATCAAGAAAATCAAGAATTATAATTGATCAAATGCTATGATGCTGATTACTTCCTGTCACTGCCTTATCAGAGTTGTCTTTCTATCCAGTGAATCGCCACTTTAAAACAAATTGTTTGTTCAGTTAAATTAAACATGAACCATCCCTGCATTAAACCTGTGTTCAGAGAAACTGACAAACAGCAGCTGTCTGTTTGAGTTATGACTCCACTCCAGTGAGCATTAGCAGTTCTTGGACGAGCATCCAGACACATAGTCAGCACACTCCAAGTATCTTCAAGCCAGAAAACCTCCACATCTTGTCAAGCCCTCACTTCATTGATTCGCCACTTCAAATCACATCTGACAGATTCTTATCCAAAGTACCTGCAAACAATCACTTAAGAAGGAGCACATCGCAAAGCTTTATGAACAGTGGTGGCATTTCTGTGTATGTATCTCTGCGTCTCATGAAGGAGAAAGCGCAGGTCAATGCAATTTATCAGCTGGTTCATTTTCTATCAGCTGAGTCCATAAATAAGGAACTGAGCACACAGACATAAAATACAGATCCAATCTTATCTCCTCGCAGGACCGCTGTGAAGGGCAACTTTGTGGCTGCATCGCCACCTGGGATCTCTACACCCAAGAAACACAGCGAAATGAAGGGAGATATGGAGATTTGTCCAGATACGGCTGTAAGTGAGCAAACACACCACCATACTAGAACTCCACTGACTTTAACTTTAACTCTTTGTCGAGCTCCACATATTTGCCTCTAACACACACATACAGTACATGCAAATTCCCACAGGGTTTCACACTTATGCAGTATGTACATGCTCGCACGCACATCCACAACAAAGCCGCCTCTTCAACATCATATCCCCCGAAGGCTCGCTATTGATTCACATTGTGTTCTGACTCAGCCTACAATTCATCGCCTACTTTTTCATCATTTACCCGAGCCGATGCTGTTGTTGTTTTCACAATGTTTTTAAAACTATATCTCATGCAGTCACAGTTATCAAGCCATGCATGTAATACAAAATTGAATCAGGCTTTTCTCAGTGGCTTTATTTAAAAGAAAACAAAAAACATTACTTCAGTGCACTTTGTAAGCAAAAGGCTCAAATTATGACCTTGTAGATTGTATCCTTTATAATCTGTCAGTCAAAAGACCAAAAAATGATGGAGAGCCTGAAAGCTTGAGAGAGCCTGAAATAAGCAAGATGGCAATAAAATAAAAAAAAGAAAGTAAAAGGAGTGAGCTGAATGGAGGAAGAGAATGACAAAAAGAGAGTCTCACTGCATAATGTAGGACATTTAATCCAGATGATGTGGGATTTCGATAACATGGAAGAGCCCCTTATCGGAGGCACTCAGTTTGACAAAGGGGCCATTTAATACCACCCTCCAAGCCTTCCCTCTATCTTCTCCTCACAGAATTACAACAAAAGAGGGACACTTTATGACCTATAAGCTCTTTTTGCACCACCCGAAACCCCTTTTTTTCTCCACGAAATAACCCAATTAAAGTACAGCAGGAAAGTATGACAATTACCTTACTTATTTCTGAGGGAAACTTTTAATATTTCACAATGCCAGAAGCTTGTCTGTTCATCTGGAAAGTCATAAAATACATGAATCTGTAGCTGCTGTGACTGATCCTCTTCATTCTCACTTTTTCTTCAGTAAATTGCCTCTAAAGAACTTTCATTGATGATATATGTTATTTAATTTAAGGGTATACTCGTAGAAGTGTATGTGTATTCTCAATATCATTTGTTTTTTGTACAATTTTAGACCCTTCTAATGACTCAGAAGATCAACCTGAGGGCTGAAAATGAAGAGGGACGCATCCCAGACTCTGCTTGTCAAGACCACATGATAGGTAAGCTGATGTGTTACTTTTGGTTGTACTGTAACATTTCACTAAAAACAGGGAATCTGAGTCATTATGCACCAAACTTGAAAACAAAACTTTGTGAAATAAACCCTAATGATGCGTAAATTCAAATAAACCAATTATTTTACATAAATAAATCCATGAAATAATAAAAAAAGTAGATAATTTGCATTACAAACTAACCAAAGTGGTGCTCAAATCCTCTCTTGTGTGAAATGTTTCTTTTACCAACTTGCATTTTGATGTTCTATTTTTACTGCTCCAAAAGTTCATGGTGTCTGTTTTAAGCCACCGATTTTCATATTTACCGTTTACCTCATCCGGTGCGGTTGTTTTCCAAGCGGCTTACGAAAAGCTGCCACTAACCATCACGAATCAACCAGTGCAACAGAGCATTAGCGCATTTTACAGTTGTGATTTCCTGATGTGATTGACAGCTCAGTTCCTTTGCCAACTGATTCTCCACCCTGCCAGACTGCCATTACTGTGGGGAAATAGCAGCCGCTGCAAAAAAACATGTTGACAATCTAGTCAGGTGATTGATGTGCGAGGTGCGAGGGTGATATTTTACAATGCCTGAGCAGCTAAGCAAGTGAAAAAATAGATGCATCAAACATTTTGTGCGAGACGGGATGATGATTGTTATCGTTGCAGTGCGACAAACTGACATTGTAGTATGTAATTCAGTGCAGGGAGGGAGAGGATGTAACTGCTGTTTACTGGATGTGGAGTACAGCGGGTTTGTCACTCAGTTGTCAGTGGGGGTTTTTGATAAATTGTCTCAGTGATCCGTCTCAAAGGTCATATTGACTTATCCCTTGAAATAAAGCGACATGGCCCGGCATGAATTGAGATTACTTGAAAAGGGTCCTGTTTTTATAACTTGGGGCCACAGTCTTTTGAGAGAGAAAAAAATGGACTTCCTAGCAAAGTTTTCTTTGTTCTGTTGTTAAAAAGCCAGGATATTTTCCCCAGGAGTCCAAAATGAATGCTACTATTGCAGTTGGATGTGTAAAAATGCAACTAATTGCTAATAAGTGAATGTCCCCAAGTGGCCCTAAACTAGACAAACTTAGTACTTCCTGTTAAAAAAATGTCATAAATCAATCTTGCATTTTTTCTTTTTTTTTAGTAACTGGCTGTAAAAGTTGGTTAAAGTGTCTTTGCATCATAGTTGGCACTGTTTATATCTAAAAAATGCACATTGTAGTGAAATTTAAATGGACTTAAACTTCACATCAGCCAGTTCTTATAATTAAATTAACTTGTAGGTATTAATCTTTACAGAACCAGAAATGTGTGCTCAATTGAAGATTTAGCTTAGAAGTAATATGGACTAATATGAACTGTTTTAGCTTAAGCTACTTTCCATGGAGTATGACAATGAGCTCACGATGGGTTACGTACGGCACCAAAACTAAAATGCTTCATTGTTTTGGATACACACTGGACTGCCTTTTTGTTATTCTGCCAGCTAAGCATTTCCAGACACAATGAATTAAATATTTCATAAAGGTTTCAGCTGCGGCCACTCATAGCTCCTCACCACTGCTTTAATGTCACATCTGTCCACAGTGCAGCATGCATAGGCCAGACAAGCACATCAATCATGTAAATAGTTTACATCCAGCCAGTTTATGACGCAAGCAGCTTGAGCAAAATCCATGCTCAAGTTATGAATGTGGACTTTGAAGTTCACTCTTCGCTGGTCAGTTATTGTATATTAGCAGAACTTCGCTTGAGGCAGTGTTTTCTTCTTGTAAAGGGACAATAAATAACATTTTGACTGGCCCATAGTCTGAAATGACCGTAATATACTTTATCTGCAGGGGTTTGATGGCGTTATTGATCAATACCAATGATTCAGAAATTACTTCACCAGGTGCTGATGTGTCTGTGCTCTGTGCTCCGTTCTGAGAGGAAAAAAACACTCTAATATTTGGGATTTTCAAACAACAAACAAAGCTACAAGCAAGCAACCACATCATTTTTTTAATGTCATTATCACAACATTTTGCTGTGGATGTTTCTGCTGCATCTCTGACCTAGGATACCAGCTTCTCTTGTGGAAACAATTTGTGTCCTTTGTTGTCGACACAGAAATATCCCCTAGATGAGGTTATAGTTGCTAGTGATGACTTTTTCTTTTGTATTAGACGCCTCCTCATTGCATAAAGCCAATTTCACACTGTGGAGGTATCAACAAACTAGGTTTCTTCCTCCAAATTGTGGAGGTTGTATACAGAAGTGATAGGGCGGTTGTGAAAAACTAGATTATGTCCAGTTGTTGTTGCCTCTGGGTACAATTACTGTGGCCCTTGTTAGGCTGCATTCACACACCAAATCTGGCAATGTGTGAAAAATGGAAGTCCTCCCTTTCATTTGAATGTGGGTAATGTGTTTACGCTGCAGGAGTGGGGCTTGAAACACAAACTTTAGCTGAAACACATTCACAGTGGATGACTTTGCAATGAGAATTGTAATATTTTCAGATTTGTAAAATCCTGTGTGTGAGTTTTACAAACCTCTGCACAGTGTTTTGGCCTTTGATAAATCCTTTATTCTGTATTAGCATTATTCTGTAACTCCAACGCAACTTTCTGGATCATATTTCATTGTCTCACCACTACCTAAAACAACACGCCCTCACTATTGTAGCCCCCCTGTGTCACAGTGCCAGATTGACAGATTTGGTCTGAATGCAGCCTTATAGTTTGGCTTTAGAGGATATTTTGAACTGCCAGGCTTGGCATTCAGTTATACAGCTGTGTAATCTATGGCACTCTGTCTTTCTTTTTCTCATGCACAAATAAGCATTGTGTGTTATTTGTGTGTCAGCTGCATCACACATTTTTTACAACTTTTTTAAACTTTTTATTCTGTTATGAATGTCCTCAAGTGACTCACAGTTGATAGGCTTACAAGTAACAGGCCATCTGTGTAATGAATATAGTGCATATGTACATCCAGTGAGTCATTTTCACAGGTTCTGGATGCAGAGTATGGTGTCAAATGTCAAAAGCAAGTTAGAGAAAAACAAAAAGTAGAGACTAGAGTTACTGTCCTTGCAGTTGTCCAAGAACTCCTCAACTCTCAGAAACACGAACAAGGAAGCTTGTTACTTTATAATTCCCTCAGCTGTGTAGATATTGATAATTGTGTGACATTCAGAGGAGGATGAAGATGCTGCTTTCGTGTATCACTAATGGCACCCAGAGAAAGTCTTAGTAGGCTAGGTTTATCCAAAGACAAGATGGATCAATAGTTTTAACTTTGGACCCAAGTGTAAATGTTAAAATAGGAATAAACTGCTACTGAAAATGTGCCCTTTACCCTTCTTTCACACTCCTTTTTGAAAGTCAGCTGTGATTCCCAACAGTATTCAGAGAAAACTTTTATTCATAGAAGGAAATGCTCATGAGTAGACTGTTTGTGCTCCTGCATCCCACTGAGAGGAGGTTATATAGTTGAAAAGCAGAGCTTGTCAATATCGATCCACCGCTAAAAAGAAAAATAAAGAAAAAAACCCCAAAATCAAAACATGCCAGCCTGTAATATTTTGAGAGACAGGACTGATGGCTGCAGAGGATTCATCTCCAAGCCCAACAGTGGAAGATGTAATGAAACAGAATTGACTTTCACCTCATGTTTACGAACAGCAACAGCAAACTAAAAGCGTGTTTCTTTCTAGCACTGATGAGACATTACAATCCTTTTTCACTTTTCAAAATTCCGTCTTAGCCAAAAGATGCAAACTGCAATTAATTAGCGATGTAACGGTTGCCCGTTATCATTCTCAGTTACAAGGACCTGAGCCTTGCTGCATGGCCGTCCATCTGTTCCAGCCTGAGTCAAGGCATTGCAAACTGTGGTTTCTAAACAGCGTCCATCTGTTGCTACTCGCCATCCTCTCTCCTGATTATAACCAGCATGCTGTCTGATGAATCACAGGAACATGTCATTGACTGTTTAGTTTCAAATTGCTAGCAGCAGGTGCTTTCTTGTGTTATCACATTAAAGTATTTTCTGTCACATTAAAATTATTCATCTGTCACTACAGTGACAACAACAAAAGCTTCCCCTTTCATGGTGCATCAGGATAGAGTCAGCTTTTCAGTGGATCATTTTAATAAAAATGCTGTCTTTTCTCTCCTTTCCTACCGGCTATGTATCTGAACCCACTACAGATGCCCTCTATACTCACGACCCCTTCCGTTGCATGTGAATCCAAGTCCTCCTTTCTTCTCCTCTGTTGGTGACCCGTGCTTCTCCCAGATATCACACTCCTCTCCCTGTCACTTTAGGCTCCGGCTGCCAGATGAGAACCCTGGATAGCGGGATCGGCACCTTCCCTCTCCCCGATTCCGTCAACCGAGCCAGCGGTCGCCACATCCCTAAATCTGAATCCAGCCCGGATGCGGTGACCGCCGGCTCTGCGGAGCTCGATCGAGAACCTCCCTCTTCTCACCCAGACCCTTCACAATCCGGTGTGAAAGTGCCTTCCCTCCCAAAAACCTGCCCGCATGCCCCCAAAAGCATTGGTCACTCCCTTTCCGAGCCCACTGTGACCTGCAGCAGCAACACCCAAGACGCCCAGAGTCGCCTGCCCAAATTAGCAACTTCAGGTAAGTCTGGAACCGCTTTATGCAATGTTCGACTTTTCTGAACATTTTCTCGAAGATACAATGTGACAATACATCATTAAAATTGTGTCTTGCACAATATCCTAACTTGTGCCTCTCATGTTCATTAGCTACATAAGTTGAAAAATATGTTTTTCAGAACGATAAATCTCTGACAATCTTTGAAAAACCCATAAAGAAGGTATTTCCAGAACCTCAAAGCTTCTTTTAACAATCTGGATAAAAAAGAAATCATCTTCAGCACAACAAAAAAGGTTGTTTTTCCCCCTAAGACCAGGAACACTTGCTCGTTTTGTACGACACAAGAAAAATCTGACCCCCTGATTGTGTATGAAGATAATAATAACTTTGATGTATTTTCTGGCTGCCATCATTGTGAGAGTTACAACTTGAAAATAAGTTTTCAGGATACTAAGTTGACAAGCCCTAAGTGTTGTTTAAAACTGTCTGGGTTTTTATACATTTATCTTTTTATCTTTCAAAAGAACTAATGCTTATAGCTGTTAAACTCAAATGTAATATTAATACATGAGAGGCTCACACTTGTAATACGCATCAGTTTTTTGTCCCATTCTGCCCTGCAAGACCCTCATTGTTAGCAGGTCATGGCGACACATGACAAAAAAGCTATAATTCCTTTGTGCTCTATTTGCTTTCCCCATGAAGGCTGAGAAGGAAGATAAATTGAAATGCATGTCTTTAAAAAGGTACCGTTATCATGCAAGATTGCAAAGTGACAAGCTTTAAAAGCCTCAGACAGTTTGCTTTACCTTTCAGGGGAAAGTGAAATATTGAATGTCACTGTACTTTATGTAAGCACATTTTTCTCCAGAGCACTTAGGGGTTGTAATCCCAGACAAGCACACAAGATGAAGTTGTTAGGTTTATTAGAGTCTGATTAAAATAAAAACCTTGTTTGTTCAGCTAATTCTGAAGCTAATGCATCAACACTGACAACTAATGCTCAGCTGAGATGACAAAGGACTCTGTGTCCTTATAGAAAACCATGCAACCACAAGCCCCGAGGAACAGCAGCAAATGCAATTAGATAAGCATGTCAACATAGCCATAGATCATAAAAGCGCCTTCTGCCTCTGTGTTCATAACAAAATGGTAGTGGGTAGGATGCAATCAGATGGCTGATTAAAGCTACAATAACACGCAGGGATGAATGATCACACCCAGGGATTTATTCTTATAGGACATTAGCCTGCATCTACTTCACCTTGGTTTCACAGTGGCACTGCAGGAGACGGACAGAGAGAGAGTCCTGTTGAGTCTTCCCTGTGGAACAAGTTGATTAGAAGAGCTTAAATGTGTGCAGTACATCTTTATCATATGTTTTAACTGTCTATGTCATTATATTGTAAAATCCTAAAACACACAAAGCATAAAGATACTAGAAAAGAAAAGAATTGTCTGTCACTTTGTCTGCCTCTGAATATACAAGAGAAAGAAGGTTAAAGGACTTTTATGATTTTGATGCAGATTTCTCCGATGGAGATGAAACATCGGCCAACAGCAGCCTGTTATTGTAATGCTGCTGAATGTTAAAAGAGACAATTAAATCGGCGTCTGTCCGAGACAGCAGTCAGCAGAGTGATAATAAGGCTGTGCTTCGTCATTTGGGGAAGACAGCTGAAAGCTGTTATATCTGGGCTGCCAGGAGTCATGACTGCTAACAATTGCAGGGTGGACACCATTAATGTTTGATAGCTGGGATATTGTGTGGCTCCATTCATATATGCAGAAGATGGATGTGTAGGCAGTAGGACGGGTTTGGGTTGAATGTCTGTGTGGGATGTGCTCATCCTGTTTTTCATTAGTCTTTCTGCGGAAGGAAATATTGTCACTTTAGAAGAACTCAAATGATGTGTTTCTCCTCCTACTGTCTGTATTCATTGCATGAGGTGGCCATGTGGTGGATAAAAGTGAGTGCATATGTGTGTGTGGACTCATATTTATGTCATTTACTGTGCAGTGTGCACCACATGACTCACGTCTCTTTTGTTTCTTTTGACCCATAGATGCAATCAGGACAAAGAGGTTGAGTCTTTGTGCCCCACATAGCAACATCTCAGCTTCCACAGAGGACAAAGAGGAAGAAATAGAGAGGAAGATGACATCTAAGGACCATGATATGGCGGGTGTAAGTCTTTTACATGAATCAATGTCTAAATACACATATTTGCAGGATAGATTTCACATTAGATTTTTTTAAGCAGAATGAATCATTGAACAGCTTGGTGTTCACATTGACAGGACGTAATATTTATATTTATGTTATAGGAAGCATAGACTAATACCATAGCCACATATGCCACATGCTTGTCCGTGAGAGGCATTTTGGTGGACACTATCTCTTTAAACTCTTCCTTCTTTTCTGCACCCCTGGCCACACACTACTGCTGATGAGTCTTTCAACATCTTATCTAGGTTTTAAAGTGACTTTGGCTTTCTGACTTTGGACAGGAAAGAGCCCTGCGAGTGTGCACGTACTCGGGAAGCAGCAGCGACACCGAGACTGAACCCGAGGGACCCGGAAGCACTTTGGGCTCGCCACAAAGGACCCTGATCAACAGAACCAAAAAGAATGAAGCAGGTGTGGTTGAAATTTGTATAGTTACCAAATGATTTTTTCACTTTTTGTCACCTGGGAACACAGGAAGTACAGTTTCACTAGCTTTCTTACTGCAAAAGACTTTTTTATTCAAACAAATTTCTTCATCATCATTATCACAGTGGACCAGAATGAGGAGACCCTGAAGAGAAGCAGCGTGGAGAAATCCTTGTCTATCATGGACTACTATCAGCATGATATGTTCTCACATCTGGAGAAGGACAGCAGGAGGATTTCCCAGTACAACTTGTTGCACAAAGAGTCATCCCTCGATGGCAAAGCAGGAGACAGACTTAGTGTGAGTAATAAAGCAGCTTGTTGTTTACATCTAATGAGTTTCAACTCATAAAATATTCTTTGCAGGCATGCTGCTGATTCCTTTACACAGTGTATTCGTCTCGTAAAGGATTCTCATTTGCTGTGCAGTAGGTGTGGGGGAGATTATTATGCAATATGTCCAAGCTCTTTTATGAGTCTCATTGATTGATTGATTATGCTTAAGAATACCAAATGAAGGAGATAAGGTGGTTTGCCTTGTGTTGATTTTTCCAGAATAAATCAATCCGCTCATTTCATGGAGGCAGATTGTGATAGAAAGCCAGGCAGCTCCAAGGTGTAGATGTCTGCAAGTTTATACAGTAATGGAGGGAATGTATGTGAGGTGGTGAGAGTCAGAAGAAGAAAAAAAAAACAACCTTCAATGAAGCTCTTCCCAGACTACACTGTCACAGGGTTTGCATAATGTTTTACCCTCTCAGCAGAGGCATGAAGATGAATAAATTGAATTTTTACCATTCCTGTATGTCATAGACGTCGGCAAGGAGACGCTTCAGATGGTCGGAGCGAGTCCCATTGACTTGCAATGTCAACTATACCTTTGAAACAGCTCCTGAGGCAATAACAAATTCTAAAACTCCAGTGGGTTTTTTAAAAAGCCCAAAGTGAAGGTTTTCTTATAGCGGTGGGATTGTTTGGGAATTTTCATTTATAAAGCCGTCTAATTGCTTTCGATCGGCTTGCCCTCTTGTGTCAGCGGGTATTTGCCTACCAGTATTTAACGCCACTGAATGACAAATGAGGATCATAGACCATGAAATGGCCTCTAGCATGCTTGGCCCGGCTCTGTGGGGCAGCCAAACTCTCCTCTGTTGCACTGCTGCCACCCAACACCCACCCTGACACAAAAATCTATACTATGAAAAAAAAAGGATCTGACTCAACAATTGTGTATTTAAAAAATGAGAGTTTATTCAGTGTGCTTTGTTCTTGACCTTTGGTGTTACCCTTGAACTCAAATCAGGATCAAATATAGATTATTTATCGGGTGTTTACACAAACACATTTGAATGATTATGCAGAATTTCTACATGAAAGGTAGAATTGACTTAATGCATCTGCTTTAATTTGTACTTAAGGCAAGAGCAGCCATCGTAGCAGTAGTAAAAACACATTTAACAATCTTTGTTCATTACCTACAAGACATGTGACTGGAGGTTTGGTAGTTAGTTAGGTAGTGTTAAAGGAAGTGTCCTTAAGCAAGCCACTGAATCCCTCTAAGCTCCAACGGCAGGTTACTGTAGCTGGCTCCATGGTCTGACCGCTCTGTGGAATTGAGGTCAAGCAAAAATGAGAATTTCAATCAGGTGTTATGTTTTTGTGCGAGGCAGAGTCTCGCTCTAACAAAGAGACTTGCGTGAAAGAGGGGTTTTTGATTTTGATCCGTGTCCCAGCGGAGAGGCAGCGCATCGAACGGGAAGGGCTGCTGTTCACCCAAGCTGCAAGCACAACTCCATTAGCTGACATGCAGGACACGAAACACAACAAACGAAGATCTGTTTGTCTCATCCTCAGATCTGTCCGTCATTTAATTGGATGCGGTAGGCTACGTTTCCCAGAGTAGCCTAGTGCTTACAAGACACCAACATTGAGGTCAAGAGTTCAATCTCCACATGCCACCTGTCAAATGATTAAGTGCATTTACTCAAGAACTGTTTATATACTTGACAGTTATAGTTACACAACATGCACTGTATTGAAAAAAGTATGTGAACAATCCACAGAAGGTTTAGGTCAAACTGTTTCTGAAAGTGCTTCACAGTTTGTGATAATCATTTGGGAAAAGCTTTACTGTTAACAAGGCTCACATCGGAATGCTTCTTCTACCTCTGGACCCCGACACTTGCTATAAGTTGCTTTGCACATTAGTGTCATAGTGTAAAAAATGGATCTTTCTTACAAATCTGTCAGTGCAGTAAGAATATTTACACTTCCTGTCTCCAAAAGAAATCAGCTTACTTCAAAAATGTTCTACAGATGTCAGTCACACACTTTGGTGGTTTAGTACCGAGACACGTAAAACTTTTAGAAAATATCTAAAACCAGCTGAATTTCATCAGAAATGGGTTGGAAAAATCTTGTAGAAGACTCTTTCAGTTGTTTGAAGACTTTTTGGACTGGTGCAATGTGGTTGCAATGGTTTTATAACCGCATGATCAAACACAATGGACATGAATGCTAATTCTGCAGTTTCTCTGTTTTTCTGCTAAGTCAAAGTTAATATTTATTTTGACAATAACCTTATGCTGTGACCCGACCGTAATGATGGATGACTACTGTTGAACCCAGTTACCCTACATTATTCTCTAGAAAGAGGACAATCCATCTGCATGTCATCACCTCCTCACCCCTCACAGTGCACATCCATACCTGTGCGGCCGCTCTTCTTTTGTCGAAGCTCGGGAGCCTTTGACTTCGGAGACATTGTCATTGGCAGCAGTTTGGGGAAGTTTGCTGGCTGGTAGCGGCCCTTTGTCAAAGCCCGGTGATTTAAGCGCCTTTAATAACCTTTCGCAAACACTCAGGAGAGTGATGTAAAGCTCAGCGGCTCCCATCAGAGCCCTCACAGCCCATGCTGGCCTCCCATTCATCATCCTGACAGCACCTGACAGCCCTGCTAACGGCGCCCGCCGCCCCTTCTCCTTCTATCCTCTCCCTCCTTAGAGTCTCTCTTTCTCCCACGTGTCTTTCCTTGTCTTCCTTTCAGTTTTGCCTCTCTCTATTTCTGTTTCTCTCCTATAAGTCTCTCCTGTTCTTCTCAGTTGACTTCTCTCGCTTTTGTTCTAAACAGTTTTCCTCTGTCCTTTCATTTGTTTTTTTTCCCTTGAATTCCCCACCTAAACTTTTCTCATTTTTTCATTTCTTTTACTGCTTACTCACTCTTTTTCTTACACCTATCCTTTGTCTACATGAAGGAGAAAGAAATTGCTGCAGGTAAAACATCAGAACTTGTGCCAAGGTGTAGCATCAGTGAAGTTATAGGAAGGTTCCTGAGGTTTATGTGACCCGGGTCCAAAACCAGCAAACAACATATCAGCATGCACAGCATCTCTCCAAGCATGGAACAGCTTGTTACCTTGAGCAATGATTACATGGCTGGGGAAAGAAAACATTTCAGTTGACATGTAATTTGAAATAGGGCCAGTGGATAACCAAAACTATATCAGTGCAAAAAATAAATATCAACCAGAATATGCACTCCCCATGAGCTGCTGTCGGATTGATAGCATAGGTAGCCAACATGATACAGGGAAATAACCCAGAAATAGAATATGAGAAACTGCCACTGCGATCAAATCAATGGTGGCGAGACAATAAACAGCATTCATTTGCATTTATTTCTCACTGTTGTGCCCCGCGTCAGGTAAAATTATGGTACAGCCTTCAGGCATGTTTTTTTATCTGAGTTGGTTGAAATTCTACCAATAACAACTGAAAGTAGCAATGTGACTTTTCTAGTTATCTTCTTTCCTTTTCTAACCTGATGGGGCACAAACCAACTCCAGCTGTGACACCTGAAGCAGACACAAGATACCTTGATATCTGAGCGGTCTGAGAACATAGTGTGATCTGCATCTGCTTGAACATTCATTGAAAATTTGACAGAAATTGTGACTATCAACCATTCAGCTAATCAGTTTACGTGATCTGTGACTCTGATTTTCCAGCAGAGGGGGAAAAAAAGAATGATTTTCATCTTTTATTCACTCATTTAAATCAGGATTAACACAAATTTGTCACTTGCTGGTCTGGTTTGTCATGCCTGATGTTCAGTGAGTTGAATGCAAAGCTGTTTCTATTTCTTAACCAGCTCATGCAACAATCTCATTATATGCAGAGCATGGTTTGATTACCTTTATTTTGCATGCATTATCAATGTTAAATATAATACACATTTGCACAGTTCTACTAACTGTATAAGTAAAAAAAATCAAGGTAAAGAGGAAAAACTACATACCAGCAGGGGGAAAATGAGAATATAGCAATATGTCTTGCTCAAGTCACAATAAATGACCCTTTCAAGAAGCTTTTGTAGCAAGTAGATCTACAGCATTTGAGTTTAGACATCCCATTAGTGACACGTGATGCAGAACCAATTGCAGATTTGGCCCATCGTGTTTTTAAGTGGGAAGCTCTCGCTCAGATGTCTGCCTGCAGTCTCAGTTATGTGTGCGGTCATCATTTTGGCTGAACCCGTAGGTAGTATAGAGACCTGCTCCAGGAAGGTTCGATCTGCTGGTAATTGTCTTCCTCCAAAATCAAATCCCATCAGTGATAAGACAACCATTCCCTTTCTTTCCTTTCGCTTCCAACCAAAAGGAGATATATAAAGAGGGGAGTTAGCTGATACCTGAAGATTGTTCTTCACTGTCACATCGCTCTGCTAATCACTGATCCCCATCACATCACATCACGTTCTTCTGTTCCCCGAGGCCATAGAACAACGATTTTTATGGCTGACAATAATCTGACATAAAAATACCAATGCTATGAACAGTGGTGTGTGGGTGTTACGTCATTCTAATCTGCATTCAACACCTGTGCTTAATTCAAGCTTGTCCTCCACAACTACAGAAACCTGCTCAACATTTCATATCATATGGGAGTCAGATGTCACCTTTGGGCAGTTTTGAACATTTCCCCTTAACATATCTTTTGATTCTGTCCTGTGTATTATTGGACTTGCTACCAAAGGTTATATCAGTGCACATTAATGGGGCTCGGTGGGATTTTAAGGGTTTAAGGTTGAATCTGTATCAAAACACAACATCAAGGTATAAAGGGATTATGTATTTTTTACGGTTGCCTTTTGAGTTTCAACCTCAAGTTTTAAAGAGGATGTAAATAATGCAAAACTATCTTTAATACGTGCACACAAATTTACATAAAGTCACTTTGCATAAACTTCAGAACGTTTTCAGAAAGCCTTAATAAAGCAGAATTCAGTGCATGTTTCAGTTCGAATAAGGGACAACAGATTCTGTTCTGCACCCGAAAACCTCTAGCTGTCTTGCTTGTCTTCGTTATACAGCACCAATACCTCTCATACTTGGCCCTCTAGGCTAAACGAGTCCTCCTGGTTTCACCCCAGCCCCCTAATCACAGAATAGCTTACACCTGGGATGGCAGGTGAATGCAATTAACTAGCTGGTAGAAGAGGAAACAAACAAGGCTTCAAACAAGCCCTCGAGGACCTGGGCTGAGAACTACTATCACTATTGTTTATAGTCTCTCCCACCTACACATGCAGTCTAACGTACAGCTGGATTCAAAAACTTCATACTTGCCTCTGTAGAGCTTGTCAGAAGTCAGTTTGGGGAATGCAGAAAAAAGGGACAGTTTCATCAAAATTTAATTATCGCTTTATTTCACATCTCTGGAGTAAATCAAACTTTACATGAGATATATTAAGTATTCAAATGTGGATGTGTTTCATTTTATAAATATCAGTAGTCTTTTATCACTGCTACCATTACCACTATTATTATCACCGTCACTGTCAACATGCTCTGAAGAAAGACACTAAGCCCAGTGGAGTTGCTCATACAGCTGAGATCTTATTTTAGATGGGAAGTGCATGAGTACAAGTGATTAATTAATTACCTTTAGTATGGACCGGGAAAATACACCAGAGCTATCAAATGATGTTTCTTATTATAGACTAGTACATTCAATGTGGTGGTAAATGGAAGAAATTGGAGGAAATGTAACAACAAATAAAAGATGCAAGAATTTTGTTTAGTCCTCACAAAATGATCTGATGCAGATGATTATTTTACTACAGCAGATACAGAAATGATAATTTTAAGAAACTTGCCAGCAGTATGTGTTTTAATGAATGTGTGAGGCTTGCATGGGCTCAGATGGAGAGATCATTCTCCTACATATTGCATTTGATCTTTGGTCTGCTGGCACATTAGCATTTCGGTCATGAGTCAATGACTTGCAAAACTTGGCATGTTGAGGTTTGCATCACTTTAACAGCTCTCCAAACTATCTTTCTGATGCAGTCCTGTTTATGTGTTCATGCTTCAGATTGTTGTGTGGTGTAGTTCTCGGTTTTATGTCTGAGGGGAGATACACCTCGCAGCAAAATTCTAAATGGTCGAGGTTTGGAGTGTCCCTAGAGGTTGCCGGGACCCTCCAGCTGTATATTTACCCAGGGAAAATACCTGTGTAGATAGCCGCTCTCCTCCCAGCTTAGATTTACTGAAGGAAAAAAGTAGGTACCTAGAGAATTGTGTTTACAGCCTCTGAAGAGGAGACTGAGAGCTGATTGCTTCAGTAGCTGGCTTCCTAAAGTGCCTTTTCAGACTACAGAAGAGATCACGAAGAATACTCAAATAGGTGGCACATCATACTGTAAACAACTTATTTTTAAGTTTACGTGCTGTTTTGTTTTCCTCTAGATATGGTTTGACTCATAGGTCATTATCAAAGATGTGGCATGGAGTCACATGACAATAAATGTGCATATTAAATAGCAAATTAGCAGCTGGTTAATGCAGGGTTATGCATTTTGCTGTTGAGTCTAATTGCTGCCGAGTTGCCTTGAAAAGCCAACAATCTGGGTTAGTGATAACAGCTACAATGATATCAACTTTAATACCTTCTGAAATGTCATGACTCCAAGCACATGTATTCACCCTAATCATTAAAGCATGCAAGATGAAACTACTCCTGATAATTAAAGGAGTGTTAACAGAGAGCAGCTTCAGATGTAGCACTTCCCCTGAGTAACATGTTCTTGACTATGCTAATCTATAAAACAGACTGTCACCAGCAGCAGGGAAGTATGACACATCATGCAACACAGTTAATATAACAGGGAGAGTGGGTGAGCCCAGATGCCCAGAGATGTAAGGCTGTCAACACCCAAGGCATACATTTGGTCCTTGAGCGTGATAAAAATCTCAATATATATCAGCCATGCTCTCAAGCGGCATCAGTTGTGTTATTGCTTTTCAGCACAACACTGCAAATGAGATAAGTTACACGGTGCAATGTTAGATTTATTACTGGTGTTATTGGTATTCACTCTTTATCTGTCAAATGCACTTTTTACAGTCAAGACGCAGCAAATCATACTCCTTTACTGTGATTAAACGTGCTTGTCCTTTTTTTCTTCTGCAGAAGGAGATTCCTCTTGAGAAGACGCCCGTGTGCACAAACCAGCCGGGCTCTCTCGACTTCTCCTTGGAGTCCCTGAACAAGCTGAATCACAGCAGCTCCAGCAGCGGCAGCCTCTATCCGGACACAGGATTAGGCGGCCGCAGGGGTGACTGCCACGCGGATGCGGGGAGGAGCGGGGAGGACTGCTGCAAGGTCGACGAGCCTTCCTCTTCCAGTTTCTCCAGCAAGCCCGGGGGCGATCCCGTGGGCTCCCTCAGCGACTCGCTGTACGACAGTTTCTCCTCCTGTACCAGCCAGGGCTCCAACGATGTGTAGGAGCAATGACTAAGAAGGCAGGGCTGTAGTGACAGAGTCTTGAGTCTGGGTTTAAATCCACACCTCCAGTCATCATCATCAAAATTACATTTTCCCTCTAGATTATTAAAATTTGATTGTTTGTCTTTCAAGCAAAGCAAACAATTGCAAAGACTTTCTTCTTCTTTTGGAAATTCCACGCATTGATTGTTTGGATGTTGAAGGTAAAATAGGCCCACAGAATGCATTTTCAAGTAGATTTTGATCTTTTGTTGATCCTTAAGAACCCCCCTAAACTTGAGCTTTTGTATTTGCAAGTTGAAAATATTCAGTTCGTCTGTTCTGTTGTTGGTCTTGAGTAAGAGTTTGTTCTAGCTTTGACCTTCTTCACAATCCCCTTCGGACCTGCTTTTGATTTAAGCACGACTCTCATCTTGGAAGTAACTCAGACGTGACTATCGAGTCTTGACTACAGCCCTGCCACAACATGAAGAGCCCTCTACTCTCTCTGTACAACAAGAAGCACTTACTGGAGCTGGAGACACGAGGATGAAACCTCAACATTAACACCAAACCAGGACATGAATAGTTTGACTCTGGGTGTGGTGGACTGGACAAGCAATACATAACATTGTCTCATTGCAATTTGTAGTGATCTTTTTCCCCATGCTGGGGATCTTCTTATCATTGCACTGTAACAAATACTGTACAAAGTTTGTAAGGAGTGTAAAGTGAATGATTTTTCAAGCAGTGATAAGCAGGGCGTCTTTTTGGGGCAACGCTGATGAGCAACGTTGGCGTACAGTTGCTTTGATTGCATTGAATCCAAGTTCATATTTCATGTTTTGCTGCTAAGTATGTTTGCTCATCACATTTTTGCCCCCAAAGAATTACCCATGTGGAATCACAATCCATAATAATACACCTGGTTCATCTTTGTGTACTTCTTTTAATGAAGCAATATCTTTAAAACCACAGGACTTCACTTTCTGTTCGTTCTTGAATCATTTTAAAGGTAAAATCTTTATGTCAGGTGTCTTTGTGTGTGAGCAGAACATTGTGGAAAAATGTTCTTTCCCAGTTTTATTAATAACGAATATCCTCATTCAGCTAACTAAACAGATTATTAGAATGAGTTTATCTAATGATGTCAGCTGAGACAAAGTGTGTCCACGTGGTACACTCACTCACTCACTCATAGGACGATGTTTCAGTGTCTGAATGGTACCCAGGTAGAGCAAATGACCACCTTTTTTTTTTTGGTTGCAATGCATCCAG
Organism: Scomber scombrus; assembly: GCF_963691925.1. Classification (NCBI taxonomy): domain Eukaryota; kingdom Metazoa; phylum Chordata; class Actinopteri; order Scombriformes; family Scombridae; genus Scomber; species Scomber scombrus. The sequence continues at coordinate 3,359,710 of NC_084993.1, read as the reverse complement.
TGTCATTGTTGGTAGCTCAGGGAACATACTGGACTAATGTAGATTGTACAAATTAAAATGCAGCCATCAGAATATTTTGTTGACAAATACAAATCTTTCTTTTTTTTTTAAAGCTCCTGATGCAAAACTCCAGATTCCAGACAGTGTAGTTCGTAGCCTCATCTCGCTTTGCATACCTGAACTCTCCAAACCTCAGTTTTCCTTTTTTTCATAGTTGTATATTATGTTGTAAATAAAAAGTGCTATAAGTTAATATCAGAATGGGCATTGCTGATTGATATATGCAAATGAGAAAAATAAACAGACAAAAAAAGATGTAAATTGTTTGCCAATCATTCAACCAAGGTTTAAGTCTACTGTTTGAAAATGGCATGTATCTTTTCTTATTGAATTCTTTAGGGGTTCTTGTTGTTTTTTTTGTTTTTTTTTATCTTTATTTTGATCAATAAGAGCTTAATGCTAAAATATTTTATCACTTTATTTTAAAGACATATTTGAACTTTAGGTGAAGTTATGCCAAATTTCTATCTGGAATTTGACCAGCTGGTGCTAATCAACAGAGCCGACTGTGTGTTTCAATTTTTCTATGAAACTGTTAATATTGTATGAAGAGAGTCTGAAGAGGACTTGTGTATTTTTCTAGATGTCCAGTATTTATACCCACATTTTGTACTGTCAAGACTGTAGTGTGATTGTCATGCTTCACCTCTCTCCTTAAATGTTCCTGGTTCCTTTGTAAAGAGAAATGGTTACCAGCAGTGTTACTTTGGTAATTATTATTAATATTATTGTTATTATTATTATTATTATTAATATTATTACTGTGTGCAATTTCGTCTGTTACACTAGACTTCAATGCTATATTTTATGTAACTTTCCTAAATAAATATGAGAAACTATTTCCTATTTCAAACTGAGCTGCAAGGTGTGTGTGTGTGTGTATGTGTGTGTGTGGGTCATTTGATTTGTGTGTTTCAGTTCAGGGACAACATGCATGTACTTAAACGTGCATTAATGCGTCACCATGCGTTTCATCCATCCATTCCGGCATTTTTCCAATGTGGAAAATAAAGGTTTTCGGGAAAAACCTGAAATCTTTCTCCTCAAGGGCATCGCGCGTAATCGCCTCCCTCCTACAATCTGTCAGCAAGAATTGAAGCTCAGAGGCAGCGACGGTTCGCTCCAGGACTGCGCTCTGTGCTGTGCTGAGGGATTTATAACCATTAGTCCCTTGATGGGTAATTATGTGCGTATAAATAAACGCAATTAGTTTATCCACCCTTGGATGATTTTTCCCTCTCTCTGTCTCTCTGTCTGTCTTTCTGTATGTTTCTAACCTGAATATGTTGTTCAAACTGCAACATGCATGTTCAGAGGCATTATTTCGCGAATTGGTTTAATTTTGGTATCTTTCAGGATGACGTAATTGCAAATTTAATTACGTACACAACTGAAAAAATAACGATCAATTACTGTACATAATAGGCTGCAGTTTACATTCACATTTATTTATCACAAACTTAATTATGCAGGCTAACCAGGAGGTTGACAAAATACCATAAAGGTCACTGAACTCATTAACTATCCTTGATACAGGCTACTATAAAGTAGGAATAAAATACTCAAATTTAATAATTCACAGTAGCACAGACATGCAGTGGAAGGATAGATAGGATGCATATACAACATTCACTGAAATACTCTTAATATATATAACAATATACAAGAAACCTTTAATTAAAACAAGGTTATAGTGTCATTATATAATTAGATTAAGTATTATATTAATATCATTTATAAGTGTATCAAAAAGTACCATGAAGTTTTGTTTAATTAGATTTTCAGTGACAACAATGAACACTAAGCCTTATGCGTAAAAGACGCACAGAAAGTCCTGATATGTAAATGTTATAAAAAACAAACAAACAAACTACATATACTAGATATTAAAGGAGGAGGACATGTGTTCCCCTGTAAATATCTCGCAACAATAATATTACAGAAATATCATAACAAATATCCGTAAACTCACTAAATGTGAAAACAAAGCGAGCTTTAATCCTCCATAGAGACTATTTGAGCCATTTCTCTTTCATGAAGGCATCAAGACAAACTGACTGAAATATGAAAATGCCAACTGGGTGCTCCCATCACGTGGTGCGCTTTATGATTTCTGCGCTCTGGATTTGTCTCCAGTTGCGCTGGAGAGGAGACTCACTTTGCGGAGCTGTGCTCTAACCTCAGCCAACGGGAGGATGAGCGGATCCGTGTCTGGGCTTACTACGCGGCGGTTCGTCCTGCATGCCTCCGTCTGAACAAGTTCATTTGGTCTGATGTTTCCCCACCGAGCGTCATTTGGGAGAGAATGCGTCTTCTCGTTTTTGTGACTTTATTTGGAGTCCTTCTCGACGCAGGTAGGTCCAACTTGGAGAGACTGCAGTCAGTGATGTGTGAGGGCACAGTTTGGAGCGCGGTTCCCCATGTGCATGTAACACAAAACTAAATGTGCTTTTACTGCACCCATTTGTGCTTTCTAAAAACATTTGTGCGCAACAGGGGTGCCACTTTACAAGCAATATTCATTTGTCATGTATTGCATCCATAGTCATTCAGACATTTTAGAGCATTTAATCTCACCTTGTATTGTTTCAAAATGTTTTCATCCATATTTTAACGTTGTTTTACCAGGTAAGCTGTTACAGACCTTAGACGAACTCCGTGCCAAATAACTCAGACTATACTGCAATTTATCTGTTCTCATCATGGGAACATGCTCTGACTGATCAACCTCTTACAATTATGGAAAAAGCTTTTTTTTTAAACAGATAAAGAATAAAAAGCAGTGTCTGGCTATCATCTTGCTTTTTAGGTGGTGCTTTTGCGCGCTGAGAGAGCTGTGCTGTGCTAGACACCTCTGCGCAGTTTTGGCACAGAGGGAGAAAGATAGTAACACAGACTCAAGCCAATAACACCCTTCAAGTGTTTAAAAAATAGTTATCAGCTGATGCCCTGAGCTGGTTGTTTCCATTTCTCTGGAGCAGGTATTTTCTGAGGGTGAACATTTTGCCTTCTTGTGCCATTTAGCTGGTGGTGATCCACAGAAGATTATTATAGTTAAGCATTATAATAGGAACTTTGAATATTTCCAATAGCTAATTTTTCATTCCTGGCAGCTTCTAAAAAACAATAATATTGTTTCCTTATTTTGAATTATCTGCAGTGATTGCAGTGAATGGCATTGATATTAGAAAATACTGGTTTTGCAATCATTCTACACACTTGAATGCAAAGGTTTATTTTTTGTACTCGCCTGTTTTCTGATGTGCAACAAACAACATACAGTACAGAGCAATTTTCTAAAACTGATCAGCTGAAGTCAGATGCCGGATTTTGCCTCCAGGTACGCCTAAAAAGAAAAAAGGAAAGAAAAAAGAGAAGTTCCTCATTTTCACAATCTCTCCCCAGGTGATGGATGGAGGCTTGATGCATTTGCTAGGTTTAAAGTAATTAGGCTTGGGGTTGTGATGTTATACGTGGACCTTTATCAGTTGAGCCTGCGTTTGATGGCGCTGTCGAAGTAGAGATTAATGATTGGTGCCATTTCAATAATTACACCAGTAATATCTGTCAGTGGGAACGGATGGCCTGTGTGGGATATTTAAGAAGGAAAGGGCAGGCGTGTTTGCATGTAGGACTCACCGTTTTTGATTATAGGCCTCCATGACATGTGATGCTGTCATGATGATGATGATGATATCTTTTAGAAATGTTAATTAAACCTGCCAGGTGTATTAAATTTAACAACCCAGGCTGTCAATCAATGCTGAGTCATAGAAAAAAATGACTTTTGTGAGAAATGGGTGTGTTAATCTCTCAATTCTCTGTGAAAAATAATTAAGAAATTCAGTAAATTATAGACTTAATCATTCCCTATGGCACTGTGCAACTAATATGTGCATTTCACAGTATAATATCTGCAAAAATAGCTCCCAGATGTCACTTATAACCAGCACTAGTTGGCTCTAGACCTGACTTTCTTCATTCTACTGTAAGACTGATGGCTTCATTTCAGCAGATGTCTTTCCTTTTCTGCAGGACACATGTTCAATATAGACATTTAAGGATTTTGGGTAAAAGAAAAAGCTCATCCAGTCACTTTCAAAAGCATTACATGAAATGTGCAAACGCTGGGCAGAGTGCTGTATGTTATCTTTACGAGACGATGTGGTAGCAGTCAAACGTTCACATTTTTACTACCTCAGAGAATGAGAATACACTAAAGGTGGGGTACATCAAGCCTTTCTTGCTGCCTGTTTGCATTGTAAGTGGAGCTTTATCACCTGTAAAACCCAGCGGGGTAAAAGAAAATTTAAAGAGACCACTTTGCTTTGCTGATGTGTGCTTTTATGGCTTGTTCTCACCTCACCGTATGAATCTATAACCTCTCTGTTGACACATGGGACAGCCACTAAAGGCAAAGGAAAGCAAGGCTAAAAACACCCCAAAACAAGACTGCCTTACAGTTTTTTGCTTGATAAAGTCAGAGAAACTTTAGCCACGCCACTCTGCCATAGTGGGCGTAGTATCACAACACCATGCGGAAGACAGACAACATGACATCGCACTCTCACAAAGTGCCATTAGTCTTGTTTGGAGGTTTAGCACCATCAAAGGTGCTGACACAAAAAGCACAAAACGCCTGTGCTGCTTGACTTTGAGCTTGTATCTTCAAGACTATGGGGCATGAAGACGTTGTGAATAAATGTCGATAATGTGCTCTGCTCTCAAGAAAAGACAAGAATGATGTATCCTGTCATGAAAGGATGAAACTCGTGCAATGTAAAGCGAGGAAATGGAAGCTTTAGTGACCGATGCAATTTACATATATTCTCTCTCAAATGACATTAAATTTCATTTCCACTGGTAATATAATCTTACATAAACCTGTCAGCTGTAAGACAACCACATAGCTTCTTTCCTGATCATACTCTGATGATTGAGTATCTATCTGTTAACATTTAAGACTCCAGTATGTCTTACAAATCTGGAATGAGTGTTTATTTTTCCTTTTTGCTCTTCCTCCACTGGACAGGAGATGCCCTTCAGATCCAGTGCTACCAGTGCGAGGAGATGAAGCACAATGACTGCTCCACGCCGGAGTACATCGTCAACTGCACCGTCAACGTACAGGACATGTGCCAGAAGGAGGTGCTGGTCAAACCTGATGGTGAGTTTGCTACAGTGTGGAAACACATCAGTTACTACCACATGGTGGGTGAGGTGTGAGACACAGCAGAAGCCAGACAATCGTTGCAATATTCAGCTCAATATTTGGGTTTCCCATCAATGTTTTGTACCCGGCTCTCATTTCTTTAAACTGTCGAGCCTGGTAGCAATCATTGCTCATGATAACCACCCATCAGTTTATTACAAACAGCAGGTTAGCTTCTCCTGTAAATGTAAAACATCATATCTGGTGGTAGTTCTTGGTAGAGAGTGAGCTGATGTTTAGAATAGGAAATATAAAAGCTTTAATGATCTGAGTGTAGACTGAATTGCTGCTTTTTATTGTCAGACTTCAATAAAATTTGGTTAAAGAGTTCGATGCGAATGAAGGGACAGGTCATTTGTTTTGGGTGTAAATCCAGATATGAGCTCAAGTTTAACCTCATTTGTGTAGATGGACGTTTTTTTTACAGGGTAAGAAATCTTTCCTGTTGTTTTTCCATCCACATATCTAGAGGAAGGACATTATGCTGCATTAAAATGGATTCAGGCAGATGGTAGACAACAAACTGGATATTATTTCAGTGGACTGTTAAATTAGATGAGGCCAGCCAGCCGACAATGATAATGGTAAACAGCAGTGCCGTCAACAGTTATTTTAACTTTTTACATCCTCCACAATGGAATTTACAACCAGATGTTACGCAGACACAAGAAAAGCTGACATATGTTAAGCAAATATGTCACTCTATTGACTTTTGAAATATTTATGTTTCCTAACATGTGGTCAGTTTGTCGCCTGTTTGTATATTTGCTTCGATGTTATCGTAGATTCTCTCCATCTGGCTGTTTGTTTGTTTTTTCCGTGCCGTCCAGAAGGGGTTGTCTGCCTACTGTCTACCGTCTGCCTGAATCCATCATAGAATACAGCATAGGAAATAAAGTAAAAGTAAAAGAAACGTCAGGTGTCCACTAAGTAGTCAAAGAAATGACCCAAAACATCCAAAAAAAACTATATTTGTGTTTAAATTTTCATGAGTTATGTAATTTTAAAGATAAAAAGCATGGAGAATCTTATGATTTGCAAACTAAGATGGCCTGAAGTCCAGAGTTGTCGAAACATTGTGATGTCCATGTGGAACTAAAGAAGATATGGGAACTGATTTGGTTACTCTTTTGTACTTTCATGTATCTTTTCTATGTGCATGTGCCCCGGTTAGAGTACACATATAAGTAAAGTGTCTTTCTTAGCCCCACATTGAAGCTTGTTGGTAGCTATAAGGATCTGCTCTCCATCTAAGAAAAACCAAAGATTACCAAGAACCCTGATAGTTCAGCATTGAATGGAACAAACTATGTAGGATTATGTAGTATGACAGTGCCATTTGGCTGCCAAAAGCACAGCCTCAGCCAAATATATCCAAGTACAAAGTTAGAGTTCCTATTTTTCTGCAGAGTAAAAGTGACCGTGTGGAAACTGGAGACGAGCTGAACGCAACGCAGCACTCAAAAACGTACTTGACCTCTGAGCGTTACAATTTATTTCTTTGCCATTTAAATGAGTGGAGGCATTATTATTAAGTTGCTAAGCACCCGCAATTTTCTTGATGTGCGTACAAGAGGGCAAGCAATTAACGTTAAATAGATGTCTTACTTGCGATGAGCTGTCGTAAACAAGTCTGTCTGGAAAACAGCAGGTTGAAAAAAAAGAGTTCTGTGCTGTGATGACATTTATTTTAAGACCTCGCAAGAGCAGCCTATCAGTACGTTGGGAGGTTTCTTTCTTCGCTGTAAAATGACAAATAAGACAGAAAACTCACCAAGGAAACCCAACTATCCCCTTTTTACTTCTTCAAAAGACCTTTTAATCCTCATATGTCTGATTTAGCGACCCCGCGGAGGAAGCTGAGGCTGGTCAAAACAATCTTCTGTGATTTCAGTGTAATAGACATTGTTATCTGTTATTTTGCTCCCATTTGTTCAGCTTCAAAGAACTCAGACTCACTGTTAAGGGAATCATGTCTGAAGACAGAGGATCAGACTGTAACACATCAGTGTAAAACCTACGCATCATAAACCAACATGAATGAATGTTAGGACCTCCGTTGTCTTCATTTTCATGCTCATTTCCACATGAAGCAGCTCAGTGTTGTGTTGCTGTGGTTGTATCGCAGACAACACTATCTTTGAACCACTTTTATACTGCTGGTGCATCAAAGAGGGGAGACTTTCCTTCAGCTGCCACTGACACAACATTAAATTAGCCCTGTGCTTCCTCAGAGGGAATAAAGTGGATCATCATGTAGGGCTCCAAATTGTCTGTTCTCCGAAATGTCCAGTCACAGCATAGCAGGCATAACTTAGCAAGTCTGTCAAGCTTCGGATGTCATGTTGAAGTGGTGCACATGCGGCTCTAATAAATGCAATTGACCTCAAGCATTTCAGCAATGAGGAAGTACTCCAACTCTGTGATTTCCGTGCTGTTTGTGATCACCCTGCGCTCCATTTTAACAAATACCTGTCCAGTTTTAGAATAAAACATGAAGAATTGACATAGCTGAAACGTCCCTCTACAGCAGTTTGACAAACATTAAGCACTATTTTCTTTAGATAATCTGCCACACAGCTCTTAGATCATGTGACTGGCTTTAATAGTCATGCTGATTGGTCAGAATGTGGTATATATGTGTTTATAACAATATGATATAAAAGAAATGATCCAAGTGTGGTCATTCAAAATGTGCAGACTGCAAAGTTCTATTATATCATTGGGTGTAAAGATGATTTAATTTAAATGCTGATAAGTCAGATAACAGACTAGCAAAGTAAAGTAATCTCCTTTACTGATCTTTTGGGAACAATGCAAATAATGTTAATAATGTAATGAAGTTGTGCCTGTTGGGAGAGAGAGGTTGTATGTAATATATTTTGTTGTAAAACACTTTGAGCTGCATCTCTTGTATAGAAGGTACTACACAAAGTTATCATTATTGTATTATTAACTTAATAGCTAAAACACTAATATTATAAATCATAGTAATAACCTGTATCATAGCTCCAATATGTTGGCATCAGAGCTCTTGAAGTTTTTCACAATACAAGGATGCTGATTTTTTGCCAGCTAGAACTGAAAATCGAGGACTTGTTGTTAGAACATCTGTATGAGAGTGAAAAAGCTACAGGTGTAACAAGATTAATTGAGCGGACATCTGAATGGTTCATGAACTCAAGAGCTGAACCAGGGCCCCGAAACATGCAAGGGATTATTGATGTTCATTGTTTCAAAGCTCTAAAAGAGGGTTCAAAACTTCCAGCAAGGCCAAGGTAAATTTACAATTCAGAAGATTCAGGGATTAACATCTGATTTTGGTGCAAAAAAAACCCCAAAACAGCTTGAGGCCCAGTATTCTGTTTTGCAAGGTGATTTGTACATACGGCACGTGTTGTGAAGGATATCAAACAGCAGGTGGCCCGGTGGTTCCAAACACTGTCTTGTAATTGGAAGTTTGTAAATTCACTGCCTGCAAGAGTTGTGTGATGTGCTTGAGCAGGACAATGAACCTCTACAATAATTCTACTGCTATTTATTTTATGTTTTACCTTGACAGACAAAAAAGAAGCAGACTGCTGATGCTTCCTGTAGAAACATGTACCACAAACACCGCACAACAATAAACAAACAAAAAAAGCTCGGCTGTACATATTTCTCCTCCTTCATCAATACAAAGCTTTTCCAGATTATGAAATGTCCTGCTGGCTTTGATTTAATCTAAACTTTTCTTGCCCTATAAGGGGAAATTCCATTTGCAGACATCAGAAAACACAAGACAAATAACACAATACAAATGCCCCATAAATGATAAAATACCAGCCATAACATACAGTACCATAGAAACAAATAACACCAATAGATAACAGATAGAGAAACATCACTTGATAAGGGAGTCAGAGGCTCTGGAGTGCAATAAAAAGTTACAGCACTACAGAATATGACTTTTTTTTCTTCTTCTTCTTCATACAAGCATACAAATTGTAGTAACATACACCACACTGACAAACATCAGTTAATAAGACCAGACAGGAAGTCAATAGCTCCATACCCCTGTAGTGCAATAAAACGTTGCAGCATTGCAAAACACAAGACTCTTATACAGTATGTGACATCTTCAATCTCAGCAATCTAATTACAGCAAGGGAACAATGAGTCAGTCTGATGTTATATTTTTTGCAACATGTCAGAGATGAATAACTGACCAATCACCTCTCTAATATACATAATATAACATACATAGCATTTTTTTTGTCTGTCTTTGCAGGAATACATTATCGGAAGTCTTGTGCGTCCTCCGGGGCTTGCCTGATCGCCTCCTCTGGCTACCAGCAGTTCTGCACCGGGAAGCTCAACTCGGTCTGCATTTCCTGCTGCAACACCCCGCTCTGCAACGGGCCCAAGAGGAAGCGCCCCGCCCCTTCGGCAGCGACGTCCAACCCTCGGATGAACCGGCTTCTCCTTTTCTTCCTGACCCTCTTCCCACCCCTGCTGACCCTCCTCCCCCTGACGTAGATGGTCCCACCACATCTCCTCTGTACAGTTGATACAGTCTTTGGTTCATTAAGTTCATGCTTCACAGTTTGAGCTCAATTAGCTCATGTTGGTGATGTTGCAAGGTTAGAGAGTTTGGCAGCAGAGAAGCGATTGTCCTTCAGCAAACTATACACAAAAAAAGTAGTTGAGTATAAACATCAGTCCAGACAACAGAGTGTGCATAATGAGATGAGTGTAGTTAGGTTAATTGTTTTCCATTTTAATATCTATTCACCCAACAAACACCTGGCCACTCTAGGCTCCAATTAACAGAACAGTGGCACAGAGTTGGATGAATAGATCAGCTCCACTCTTTTCAAAGACATGCATTTTTAAGCATTTCAATGCAGGAAGTCAATTGACATTTGTTTCCACTCATCCCAAACAAGCCAAATTAAAAGAGTTAAAATAAACACAAATACTACCCCTGTTTTCCATTAAATATAAGGCTACATTCAGCAGCTTGTTAATTAAACTTTGCTTAATACAAAGACAGTTGGGAAAACAATTTAAACACAATTTGGAGGAGAGGTTTGAATCAGTGGTTTTTGTTATCTTCACACTGAGCCGGGCTAGCTTTTTCCTCCCATGTTTAGTCTTTGTTCTAACCTAAGCTACAGTCATTACTACTGACTGTCACTGTAGCCTCATTTGGGTGTCCACATGCTTTTATTTGGTGTGCATATACTTTTAGACCATGAAGTGTAGCTTAGAAGAGAAGAAAAACTTCAAATCTTAGTCATTTCAGTGCATATTTGGTGCCACTGAAGTTCAAATAAATACAAGAATGCTTAAAATGTTTGGTATGCAGTGTCTTCAAGGCTGAATGAACACATATCCTGTCCATTTTCACCCTAGGTTGATCCTGGAGTCCAGACTTGGTATCACTGCTGTACCGAAGGAGCAGATTTGGATCCTTCGCTGGCTTTGTAACCTCTCAGCGTCACGAAAAACTGTTGATCTAATCGATATAACACTGAAACCACTGAGAATGACACGGGAGAACTGCGAGCTGGAAGAGTACTAAGCTTTCTCAATTGTCTATCGCTCATGTTGCTAGAAAAGGACAATCCAGTCTGCAACCGAGCCGTTTCTCAATTTCTTTGCTTTTTGTGAAGTGGAGCGTTTTGTGAGGAACCTGCGCTGAAGTTATTTTCCGGTTATTACACGCTGTAAAAGGTACTGGTAAAAGTTATAGTGGAAAAAATATTTTTAAGTTTTCTTGAATTTATGGTTTGAAACCGCTGTTTATTTCTTGTTGATGCTGTTGCTGTTGTTGCTTAAAATGCACATTTTTCTTATGAATTCACACTACTTCTATTTTTCATGTGTTATGATGAAGAGGGCACTTTGATTCAGGCAAATACTGATTGAATTTGAAGGCTTCTGAGATCTCTTGCAGCATATTATCATATTATTTATATTTATGGATATTTTCCACTGCCAAACAGTATTGATTGACATTTTACTACAGGAGATAGGAAGATGCTGAAGTTGTTTTGGAAAGCCTATTTGTGTTTCTGCTTATTCATTCTCAATCTTAAAATTGATTATGGTATACAAGCACGCTATCAGATATATTAAAGAGACATTAATATTACGTATATTCCTTTATGAAACGAGGTCTTGAACCATTTTAGAGCTAAACTTGGAAGCACCTGCTGCAGTGAGTTTCTAATATAGTATTACATAGGTATAGTGCAGTATGAGAACAAGCTATAAGCACAAATACATTCTCACTTGAGAGTTGCTTCAGGGTGATATCAGCCATATTCCCCATTAGTTTTCTTCAGAACTTAAGAGAATTAAATACACGCCAACATCATAGCTTGTGTTGCATGTAGCCAGTGCTGTAGACCAAATACTGTATTTTCTAATCTACACTTATAAAATAAAACATTTGACTTATAGTATTGACTTTATTTCCATGTCCAAATGTGCATTCTGTGAAATTTGCAGGTTTACATTTCTCTTTCTCTTTTATTGTCTCTGTGATGTTTGATTTACTGCTTGCAGCAGATTGCTATTTTCAATATGTACAATGTTACCTTTGGATGTACTGAATGTGCTGTACACAATAACAATGCAGACATTCTCTCACTGTATACAATGCTGCACATAAATGTATTAATGGGGAGTAGAGTGAAAGCCAAGAAAGTGAACTGATGAAACATGAAATTTTGTAATGTTATAATAAAACCAAGAAAGAAACATGTTTTCATTGGTAGAACAGTGTTTTAATCATTATTTGACTCAGCAAAAGCTTTTCAAACTTCACAGCTTAACATCAGAATTCACCTCATGCATGAACCTTTAGGGGTATGGATGGAGGAGGTGACTTTATTTGACTCTCTGGGAAATGAAATCCACCACTGCTGGTGGTCCCTGGGAGGTTAGTCAGGCCTAAATGCTCTCTTTGTGTTTAACCTTCATACAGCCAAGCTAAGGGGCAGCATGGAACCCTGAGTTTATTATATTAGCTCTACGCTAGTATGCTACATCACTCAATTACTCATCTATTGATTGTTTTTTTTGCATTTTGCCTCTGGGTTTCAAACGCGAATGCACGAACATTATTACAATGCTTATTCAGACATCTTTCCTGCCATACTGTGCTTTACCTTTTTTGTTTTGTTACTGTGAAATGTGTTCTCTTTCTATCAAGTGTTTTCAATGCACTGAAACTGATAAAAGCCTTGTATGAAATAGAAGATTGAAGTTTTGTCAGAATGAGGAGAGAATACAGATCAGACATAATGCACTCTGCATGAAACACATTTTGCAATGGCTGTTTTAGTCTTGTAGAATCCATGTCTGATTCCTGTAAAATGCAGGTAATTCAGCAAGGATGAGACATCAGAGATGAACTGGAACCTTTGCTAAGTATACTTATATTGAACTATTCGCTCTCACCAAAAACATCCACTCCCCCAGCTTCTTATCAGTCCGGTTGTGGCTGTGATAAGTGTCACCAGGAACGGATGATTGACTTGTGAGTGCTATAATAGTGTTTCCAAGTAACAGTTTCCAATTATGTGCCTAATAATGTAGTGGTGCATTGTTAGAGACACAATAGAGCAGCTCCCACAGAATGAATCCTGCAGTCCTTGGGAAAATGTAAAAACACTGATTGAGACATGAAATGCAACAAATGTTCAGCTTGTGAGACATAAACACAGTGGTATCAGATGGCTTTAGTGTTGTTGAATGATGAAGTTTAACCTCAGTTGTGTGTGCTATGCTGCTTGAACGCTGGGTCTATTAGCAGCAAAGGCATCCTGCAGTGTTAGACTGCGCCTATATGACTGTGCATCATTAAGCCTCAACGCAGAGGAGGTGGAGGAGGTGGAAGGAGTCAGGACAGATAAACACAGAGGGGAAGTGCCGACTGCAGATCTCCCGGGGTTAAGAAGCAGCAAAAACAGGAGATTATTAAAAATAATAAGGCCCACCTCTGCCTTGCTCTAATGACGTGTGCACAAACAGTCATATTAGAGCTCTGGCAGTGGAAATACTTCAGTTGATGAGGGACTTCAACTCATCTACTTTGTTTACTGTTCAGGCTAAGTGTATCGGAAATGAAGGGGAAATTATCTGCTCTTGTGTGGGCGGGAATTGTTTCAGGTGCTGATTGCAGGACTAACAGAAGACAGCAAGATCAAAAGACTCCAGAGACTCAATTACCCTCAGTCCAGCCATATAGATACTGTGTATTGTAATGAGTTAGAGCCAGTCCACTCAAAAGCATCTCATCTATTTCCTTTATTTAATATTCATAAATCACATGTAGAGCCATCATTTTCCAACTAATGAATCAGCAACATTAAAAAAGATATTCTTTTAAATTGTGCAGTGCATTAAATATTAGATTGGATATGAAGAAGCTGGTGAGTGTGTTTCAACAATTATCCTAAATCTGATGACTCTGCAGTCAACCTGATACAAGCTACTTGCACCAGACTTTATTTTCACTCCAGTCCACTTCAGTGCAGTAACACAAATCTTCATTCCAATAAGTAGGGGCCAATAAAGAAAAGTAAACACAATTAAAAAACCCCAAAGTTACAGCAGCGTAAAGGGGAAATTAATCTAGAGCTGTGGGAAAATTAACAAGCATCAGACCAGTGTTTAATGCATTGCATCTCTGAAAGAACCAGCAAAATAAAAGAGAACTGGCTTGAATAATGGTTGTAAAAACCCCTCAGTACTCTGATTATTTCATTCCAGGAGGGACATTTTATAGATGTAGTATTGGAAGGGTCTAAAAATCCAGTGGAGGTGCTTGCAGTGCTATAAATGAATCATTTAGCTTTGTGTATTATTATAATAAATGAACCAATGGCTCATGATGACTCGTCAGGATCAGCGGTCTTTGTGGTTTGTTAAAAATGAAAGCTCTGGTGCCCTCTAGTATTCAAAACAGTAACATGCAGGAATGTGAAGCACTTGTATAAACTGGCATCAGCTGATATAATGATGCAGAACGAGACAGCTGAAGAGACTTTTGTAACATTTAAATATCAAACCTGACTATCAGGGTCAGAACTTTGAATTCCTTTTAAAACCTCCATCAGACGGTAGATAAAAACACTTATTGGGATCTAGAATTTAAACTCAACTTCTGCTGATTTGGTCATGAAAAGAGTTCATCATAATATTTCATTCATTCAGTCTGACATTATGTTCCCATTACCCAATTTCTGCTTGGGTTTAATTAGTTTTTGCCCTGACCAATCAGAACCAAGTAATGAATAAGAAGCTGGTAGCAGATGCTAGGAGTGATTAACTTAAATATTTTCATGAAAATTGAAGAAACATGCAAATTTAAGAGTTTCCTTCATAGCAGCTTCAATATATTAAGAATCAGAAACAAACACTGCCGGGTTTTCTGTATATCAGTTAGCTTGTTTTTGATTAAAAGTGGCTTTAGTTGGGAAAAAGCACAATATGGGAACAATATAAACTGAAATAATTCAATTGTTATGACCACATTTTGGCACCGGGCCCCTCGACCAAGACTAAATAAAGTAATAATGCAGGACCCAGTTGATATTGTCCTTCAGTGGTACACTTTCCCAAACTAATTTGGAATTAAATTACCTATTCCAACCAGGAAACCCTTTGAAAACTCATCCCCTTGGCTGGGTCCTGGGTTTAATCTTCTGATGGCTCTGAATGCTTGTTTTATACAATAATTACAAGATGATGTTGTAAAGGACAAAGAACATGAAGGTCTTTCTTTGGTAGTGTACTCCTGGTGAATCTTTGCTCTTTTGCTGACAATGTTGAAACAAATTGTTTCACCCACAGCTCTTGATAGAGAGTTTCTATCAAGCGGACCTGTCTCCACAGCAAGGAGATGAGGACTGTTTCTATCAGGAGAAGCAGAGCCAAGGGCTCTTTCTAGGAGACTATGTGAGGTGAAGAGACTCTTGTGTGAGTGATGAGTCTGCCTGAGGACAAAGGGACAATGTTCTCAGGCTTCAGGATTGGCTCTAATGTTGTAAGGCGCTCTGGAGCCAGAATCAAGCCCTAGAGCTCCTTCCTGCCCATATATCGTCTTTATCAGCGGCCCTCCATGCAGTCATGGAGGGTGAGGATCATTTTGTCTGGCCTTTGATGGGAGCTAAATCGCTGGCATCATTTGCTGGGGTCAGGGTGAGACGAGATTGGCTACTGTTTTAGTTTCAGGGAGATGCTACAAAGACATGAAATATAATTATAGACTGGCTTGCACCATTGTTTTTGACATTGTAAATGTATTTAATGTACGAACATAATACAAACAAATATAAAAGCATTAATTACTTGAAAGAACCTCTGATGTAGATCAAATCCCCCTCATTGTCATCTGAACCCATGCTTTAGTGGAAGGGAACTCAAAGGAATCTGACCTTTTGGAGTTAAATTAATCAGTGCCTCAAATGTGCTTAAATTTGATTGTGGACCTAGAAATAGTTCAGAATCTTAAATATTTGTCATAACCTCTTGTGTTTTCATGTTTTTAAGCCCCCAAACTTTCTGATTATTTCCAGATTTAGATAAAAAAATATGCTAGCTACAGTCACCAGCCTCTTCATTAGGTACACCTGTGCAAATTTAATTACATCCAATACAACAGCACATGTATAAGCTTCATGATAGAATCTATGGCAGAGAGGTTTACCTAATAAAGAGGCCAGTGAGAGTATATTTGTTTAATGTTAACCCTGTGTCATCATCACATTTGATGCATGAGTTTTATAGACCTCTAAATCATCAGTGTGATCATATTCAATTAAACCAGGTTCTATGGTACTGTACGCCCAACTACTGTGTACAAACTACAATGTGATATCATTTATACAACCACAAAATGGACAGTGGAGCAGACAAATTATTACATATAGCAGGCAGGTGAATCTCACTCAGGGGGCATCACAGACAGATTATTAAAATATGTAATGAAAGGTTGCCATTTCTTGATAATGATATATTTTTTTGTCATTAATATTGTCTTTCTCTCAGGGTCCTCTCTGTAGAAATCTGTGATTGTTTATTCTGAACCATTATCATTACATTATAGTAGACCACTCTACTATGTATTAATATTTCTTATTGAAGTTTACGTTATCCAGTGAAATTAGTAATTTAGCAGGGGGTTTGAACACTTGCAGGGCGTTGTATGTCATATTCTCATTAGGAGCTGAGCCCCCCTAAAGGTCTGATCCTAGAATCCCCTAGATCCCCTGCATGCATATTTAATAATAATAATTAAATATTGGTGCAAACATTTTTAATTATTTCAAGAAGTGGAATTTTCTGGCAATTATTTGATGCTTCAGGCTTTATTACGGGGTTAAAATGAGGCTGCAGTAACAATCTCTGGCCGCATAGTGGCAGTGTTGAGCCTTTTCGCAGATGCTCACTCAGCAATAGAAGAAATATTTTAGGGAAACCCGGAAGCGTTCCCGTGTCGGCCGTGACTGCTGCTGCTATTCATTCAGGGCTGCTGCGAGCTCATAATCGGTCACCGCAGAGATATATCCATCCAAATCGGACGCCTGACATATTCGCTTGTAGCTTAGATAACAGGAGAGCGAGCATGGCTGGTCGGCTGCCGGCTTGTGTTGTTGACTGTGGCACCGGGTAAGTGGCAGATAAACAGATGCTAGTTAGCGTTAGCCTGGATGCCATTAGCTGCTGTCAAACTTCCAGCTAACGCCCTTCTGTCTGCTAACATAACTTAACCACAGCTGCTTACTTAATCCTTTTGTTATTGTGTCTAAAACCGGAGCCAAAGTACAGTACTAGTATCTTTTTTTAACGCTGTAATGTTATTTTTCCAACACGGCTTTGCTTGTTAGCTTTTGTTAGCTGCTGAAGCTAATGTTACTTCCTGGATTATCCTCCAGTTTTAAATGCTGAAACCAAAAAATTGGGAAATCTGAATTTAATAGGTTGTCTTATTTGTTTTGTTTTTCTTTGTTTTTTATAGGTACACTAAGCTTGGTTATGCAGGAAACACAGAACCTCAGTTCATCATACCTTCATGTAAGTAAAGCAACAACAAAAAAGCCCAAAATATCATCAAATTATAAATGTATTAAACTCAGTAATATAACTCAATCTGCAGTTTTAAGGTTATGATTGTGCAGTATACGTTTTGTAATTTTATCAGGCAAATAATCTGTATTTACTTTTATATAAAGCTTTATTTTATTACCACACTTATACAGTTCATACTTTGGTGTATTTTATTGCCCTTTGTTTTATGATCTATGTTATCTGCCCTTTTTTAGTTCTTCTTTTCTTTCTGTTAAGTTCTTTGTTCTGAAAAGTGTATAGAATATTATTATTATTATTTTGTTATATTATTTATGTCATGTATTGAGTAGAAATGCCAAGAAATTCACAATTTCCAACATTTTCAGTATTTGCTGCTTTTCTTTTCTCCTCTGTTTAAAAAAAAAAATGCAATATTAATCATGAATGAAAGTATACATTTGAAGATGCCACCATGAGCTGCTATTTTTTATATCATTTTATAGATCAAAATGAATCGATTACTTTGATAAAATTGATAGTGAAAATCATGGTTAATTGCAGTGCTGTTGCCTTTATTGTAATACTTTTCAGAGAGTATGGTTTATGATTTAAGTGTTTCAGATGGACAAATAGATTTCATATAGAAGATTTTTCTTCATTTTAAGGAAAAATGGGGCCATATTTTTGTTATTGCCACCACAAAGAGACCAGAAGTAGCAGTTTAGGCTGCAACTAATGATTAGTTTCATTATCCGTTAATCTGCAGAGCGCTTTGTCCGTTAACCACTTAACCAGTTAACCACTACAAAATATCAGAAAATTCCATCCCAAATTCCCAAGGCCTACTGTGATGTCTTTGTATTTATTTCTCTTCCAAGCAAACAGCTGAAAACCAAAAGATATTCAGTTTACTATCAAAGAAAAGCAGGAAATCTTTACATTTGAGAAACTGGAGAAAACTGTTTTTTGTTGTTTTGCCTAAAAAATATAAATCTATTATGAAAATGGTTGTAGATTGGATCAATGGACTTATCATCATAGGAATGATAGATCATAGGATTTATTAGCATTGATTTGTCTTAAATTATGACTTTTTAACCATGCTGTTAAGTTTTTTTCATTTGATCTATATCTTGAGTACTTGCTTTCAGTTTAATGCTCTTGTACACTTTTGATCATCAGGTATTGCAATCAAAGAGTCGGCCAAGGTCGGAGACCAGGCTCAGCGCAGGATGATGAAGGGGGTTGATGACCTGGACTTCTTCATCGGGGACGAAGCCATCGACAAACCATCATATGCAACAAAGGTAGACAGGAGAGTTGAACTGGGTCAGAGGACATTTTGTTTTGTGAAGCGGTCTGGTTTATGTTTTAAGATGAGAGATTTGACATTTTATTTCTTCTTTCCTCATTCCCAGTGGCCAATCCGTCATGGCATAGTGGAAGACTGGGACCTGATGGAGAGGTTTATGGAGCAGGTCATCTTCAAGTATCTGCGGGCAGAACCTGAAGATCATTATTTCCTCTTGGTAAGACCAGAGCTACATGCATTAAATAAGAATGACCTCACATACAGGCTGTTGGACATTAGGCAATGTTTCTCTTTTTCTCTTCTTTTCAGAACTGTTCATCTTTTTATGCAAACCTATTGCATCAGTCTAGCCATGTAGTAAAATACATTGCAACATGATTCAAACTGTGAGAAGTCAGAAACTCATAAATCTATTTGAAGTCTGAAACCTCTACATTTGCACTTCAGCTCAAATCTTTGTTGTTTTAACAGTAGCTTTTTTTATGATCTTCTCTTTTAGGCAGCATGGCATCAAAAGCAGTTTATCTTCTGTACTGTATATTTATAAGTACAACTACTGTTCCTCTGTATAACCCTCTGGCTGTTTGATTGCATGACCAAGACATTTGTCTAATTTCACAAATATCATAAAGCAAGGAATTAAGAGTTTAACAAGTTTCTCATGACAGGAAAAACTGTCCCTGAAACATTATAAACATGAAGAGTTTGAATCATAAATAGTACAAAGTCAAGTGTGTTAACCTCTCCTGTGTCTCAAAATGTTGAATATTCACATGATATTTTTCTCTCTCTCTCTCTCTCCAGACAGAGCCTCCCCTCAACACACCTGAAAACAGAGAGTATACAGCAGAGATCATGTTTGAGTCATTCAACGTCCCAGGTCTCTACATTGCTGTTCAGGTAAGTTTCTAAAACATTTCAGCACCTGACATCAACATCTGCCACCAACCATCATCTGCCAACACCTAATTTATCTATTTTCAGAAGCTTCAGTTGAATTGAATGATGAATTTAGTTTAATGCCCAAATTTAAAACCAGTTAAACCAAAACTTCCACAGTTAGAAAAGTGTTCACAGCTAGTCGAAGTGCTTTTGTAACCAGACTTGTGGCTTGCAGATTGAAATAGCTTTGACTCTTTCACACAGAACGTAATATGAGTCAGAGGATGTTCATGAGGAAGTGCAAATTTTCACTTCTTCATTTTGACTTTGACAGTCAGATTTTTTTTCCTATTTGATTTAAATCCTGCACAGCGTTAGAAAAAGAGAGAAGCTCACTATTAAGCATTTCATTCATCACAATGATTGTTACTTACTTTCAAAACTCAGGCTGTAAATTATGCAGTTTTTTAAACAAGTGACAAAGTTTGATTTGAATTTACACATCAGCCTTTTTAATAATGAATTGCGTTTTTCTGCATCAGGCTGTCCTGGCGCTGGCTGCCTCCTGGACATCCAGACAGGTGGGAGAACGCACACTGACAGGCACCGTGATCGACAGTGGAGATGGAGTCACGCACGTCATCCCCGTGGTACGTTCCTCCTTCCCAGGCTTCTCTTTCACAGTTCTCCAAAATAAGGACATAAAAAGTGAAATGAAACAAACGTATCTTAAGTTCACTACAAGCTTGTCTTTTCACTCCTCTCACATTCTCAAACTCATATATATATATATTTGTGCTCCAGGCTGAAGGGTACGTCATCGGTAGCTGCATTAAGCACATCCCCATCGCCGGTCGAGACATCACATACTTCACCCAACAACTGCTGAGGGAGCGAGAGGTGGGGATACCTCCTGAACAATCTCTGGAAACAGCCAAAGCTGTCAAGGTTAGTATTGCTTCCTGTAATTTACTTATTCTGTCTTTATGCCCTTAAGAAAGTCTAAAAGCTCATATTTACCAACCCAGTCAGTATTTAATGCTTTAGAGAAAAGTGACAAGACAGGAAGAACAAATTATTCTGGTTCACTGTTTGTTTTACTCCACCCTAAATTGATAATCCTCTTATTAAACACTCAAACTTTGTCGATTTTAAACATGTTCACGAACTCCAACCAAAACCCTAACATGGTGCTGCTCTGTACGTGACATCACTGATGTTAGATGTGTATTTTTGGGGAAACTGACCTCAGCACAGCCACTTTTAGATGTTTAAGGACAGTGCATTCTTTCGCATTGAGTCATGCTCAGTTTTTGTTCCTAATTGAAGGGAGTGACACACTCAAAAGATGATAACGCCGTCTTGCATTGCTCAGTTTGACCACTAGAGGTCAGCGTTGCTACAGCAGCTTATGACTCACTTCAAGGAACTGAAATGAACAGTAGAGAAAATATTCAGTCACTACAGAGCCTTATTTGGTAATTAAGCATTTTGTAGGTCTTGGTAGTATCCTCTTAACAGTTTTACCGTTTACACCTCTGTGTTGCTGTAGGAGCGGTTCAGCTACGTCTGCCCCGACCTCGTTAAGGAGTTCAGCAAGTACGACACAGACGGCTCCAAGTGGATCAAGCAGTACACGGGCATCAACGCCATCTCCAAGAAGGAGTTCACAATCGACGTTGGCTATGAGCGCTTCCTGGGGCCCGAGATCTTCTTCCATCCTGAGGTGCAGCAGATTTATTTTCACTTAAATTGAACAATTCATGAGCAAAACCTTTTTTTTTTTTTCATAGTGTAGTTTACACGTGTTTTTTAAATGTTTTGAAATGTACTTACATACCATTTGATCTCCTCCAGTTCGCCAACCCAGACTTCACCCAGCCCATCTCAGAGGTGGTGGACGAAGTCATCCAGAACTGCCCCATAGATGTCAGACGTCCGCTCTACAAGGTACACAAACACATCCCTCTACATTTTTACAAGCATGACAGTGAGTGGACGTCTTCTCATTAACATCTACCTGCCTCTTTTTTCTTGTGTCACAGAACATTGTGCTCTCCGGAGGCTCCACCATGTTCAGGGACTTTGGCAGACGTCTGCAGAGGGACCTCAAGAGGACTGTGGACGCAAGGCTGAAAATGAGCGAAGAACTGAGCGGCGGCAAGTTGAAGGTAGGAAGCAGGAAATAAGGACTTGTGCAAGGAAATTGATTTGCATTTCTGCTAGGACAGTTTGGAAATGGAGAGGAATAGGTCTTCAGGAAGTAGTTTTGTGACCTTTTAAAAAAATAACTGAATAAATTATCCTTTTTTATTTTTTGCAGCCAAAGCCCATCGATGTTCAGGTCATCACTCATCACATGCAGAGGTACGCTGTCTGGTTCGGAGGATCAATGCTGGCTTCAACTGTGAGTATAAAAACACTATTTTCAGCTTCTCTAACAGCAAATATCGGTTTTGTGTCTGACATTTTGGGAAATACAGACATTTGCTTTCTTGCCAAGAGTTCTATGAGAAGGGTTTTCTTGTCAGTGTACTTTTCATTTTTACACTTTGGTTTTTTCTCAAACTAAACAAGCACTATAATGTAAATTAGTGAGCTTTAGATGTGCTGGTAGACAGATTTCCTTACCCTTGATCCAGGCTAACTTCAATCTAACCTTTGGCAATAAATCAAAGGAAATTATGATCTTTTCCTTTTAATAAACTTTGAAACCTTGACACTGTAAATACTCAAAGTGGAGCATGTGTCGGGATGTAGCTGTAACGCATTGATGAATATAAAGAGAAATGACACTTAACTGAGGTAATTTTGTTTCGGCAGCCCGAGTTCTACCAAGTGTGTCACACCAAGAAAGACTACGAGGAGATCGGACCGAGCATCTGCCGCCACAACCCGGTATTCGGAGTCATGTCTTAGGCCTCGGAGGAGCGCGTTCAGCGGAGGCCGAGGAAGACAGAGGAAGCACCGCAACACCTCACACGCTGTGGAAGCCCCATGAGCCTTTGCACAGATGCTCCGACAGACCTGTTCATTCGGATTGAGCGACAGTGGACCAAACAAACTGCCAAAAGTGTGGCAATCTCCTCACAAATTAGAGGAAAGAGGTGACTCAGCCCAAAGGATCCTCAAATAAAAATGTTTACTGCAAGTAGGTTAATAATAGGTGATAAGAATCTTTAATTTCTGCGTGCCTCGTATATGTACTTATAATATCCTCACAGGGTTGTAATATGTAATTAATCAACATGAGTCCTGTAAAAATGCACTTCTCTGTGTATATGGGTTGGGTTCTTGCTGTTATATACTCCAAAAAACAAAACAAAAAAAAGAAAACTGAGGGGTTGTTTCAAGAAGCAGGACACACATAGCTAGATCATTTTTCACCATTAAATAATGCATTTTTTTATCAAGGCATCAAATGGGTGCAAACATACACATCATAAAAAAAACAATCATCAGATAAACTTTCATTCCTGTTATTTTTTTCCTTTTCTCTTTTTTTATTTTTGATTAATTTTTTTTAATTTTTTTGAAATGTCCCTCAGTACCTGGAAAAAAAATCTGTATTTGAATTTAGATTAAATAAGTCAGACATTAAAAAGAAGAAGAAAAAAAAGTGAATCTGTTCAAATGTTTTTTTCCAGGTTTCACTGAAACAACAATTCCTCTCCTCTTTCCTCTGCAGCGTTGTGACTGATTGCACACTGCTTTCCTTTTGACCTTTTTTTTTTAAATTATTTGTATTAATCATCTCTCAGACGGCTTGTCTTGGAAAAAAAAAAAAGTTGTATTAATATATGAACATGCAGTTTGAATGACTGTTGGACCATCACTGTTGCCTAGATCTCAGTTATACTGGAAAGCCTTGTACTGTACCAAAATCTGGATTTCAATGCTGGCATTCCAATAAATGCCAAGGAGATATTTCTACAGTTGTGATTTCTCTTTTCTGAAGTTGCACTTTAATTTGTGTGGAAATACGATAGCCTCTATGTTCAATGCGGCATCTATTCTTAATATACCACTGCTATTTTTGTATGAGTAAAAAATCCCCTGTAACCATATCCCTTTAAAGTGACCCAGTACACAGTATGGCAAGGGAAATACTGTCTAGAAGCTTGTGTGATTCACGACAGTCACTCATGTTGCAGTAGAGGAGTAGTGCACACATGGATATCCTGATTTAAGCATGTTTCTTTATAATGTGGGAGGTTTTTGTTGTTTTTGTGTATGAAATCTGAAGCAACGAAGTGGGACAGACCGACATGTCTCCTGCTGAGAGGTTGAAGGTGCTCCTCTTCTTGGCTTTTTTCTTTGGAGCAACAGGATTTCTGTCCATGCTGCTGTCCTGTGGGACTGAGTACTGGCTGCTGGCTGCTGAATCCTGCAGCCGGCCAGAAGGAACGACTGGAGGAAATGTCATGAGAGACGAGAAGAGCAGCACCAAGGTATTAAATATACAACTGAGCACTTGGAACACGGTAAAGCGGGGTCACGGTGTACTAATGGAATAGTACTTAAGTGCTTTATATGAGGCAAAGAGAAGCACAAGGATGATGAAAATGAAAGTAAAATTAAACTAAATGATAATGCAAGCAACAGTTAGCCACAAATCTTTAATAAAAAAGCGAGTAAAAGCAGCAGAGGGAATATTAAAGGTGCAGTAAAATGGGTTTTTAATTGATATGAAGCTGCTGAAGTTGCTTCTCATCTGTGTGCAGCATTGCAAAATAAAACAAGCTCTGCTGTTCTGCTTCTAAATTAAGGCCAGGGGCTTGTTTCACCAAACTGCATCATGAGATCATTTCATCCTCATTTTGGCACCTTACTAATTAAAAGACAATTTATTTGCGACACAAGTATGAGGATACGAGAGGACTGTAGGACTCAAGTGGCAATCATATATAAAATAGGCCATTTATAATCTGTGTGTCACTTTTGTGAAACAGGCTCAGGTTTTAAAATCTTACATTCACACAAATATGACATGTAGTCCAGTTAGGAGTTCAAATAAATCCTCAATCTCATCCTTTAGCTGTTCCTTAGTGTCTGTTAAGGACTGGTCTACTTTTCCAAGCTAGTGCCCGTTAATATGAGGCTGCAGCAGTCTGAGTTTGTTAAATCAAATAGTTTTAGTCTTTTTAGCAGCCTATAAGATTCCCTCTTTTTGTCTCTATCTCTCTACTGCAGCTCAGCACTGAAACACTCATTCCTTAAGCGTTGTCTGACGCCCGATATAACTACAGCAAAGTATTCATCGAATGTATCACAAGAATTTCATAGATGATATCAAGAGGAAGATTTCAAGCCATTGTTTTATGATTTTAGGCTGGTGTGAGGATCTTCCATGAGGGTCTGTTTTGGCGATGCTCCTTCATGGCCCTTTATCATGAGTACTCGATATGGGACCTTTGGATCTGTAAGAACCTTCACTGTGTGGTTGATTAAAACATAAATGATGCTGATTAGGCTTCTGAAGCTGGCAAATAACAGCAGATTCAAATGAGAGACTTATAAAAAAGACATTGAAACTGCTTTTCTCCCTTTAGCCAATCAGCCATCATCAGTGGTCTGCCAGGCCGCTTTCCTCTTCCCGTTTCCTGTTCATGAGCCAGTGCGACCACAGCTGGAATCACACGGTTTACCTGCAGAGCCCTATGAACCTTACTCTGCCATTGGTTGGTATTTACATGCTATGTATTTAATCATTGCTATAAATTACAGTTCTGATCTTTCACGTATACCCAAACATTGTTTTTCAATGTCTCTCAGTTTTTAGGACCTTCTGGAGCATCTTCCTGGTTTCAGGTGTGACAGCTGTTGTCATTGGTGGATTAATGGTCCTCTGTGCTAGCCCACTGGACAACTACAAACTCTATAAAGTGGGTGGGGTCCTTCAGCTTTGTGGTGGTAAGGACACATGAATTGTACTTTAAAAAAAAGATAACAATAATTGAAGGGTTAAAAAATTGATTTTGGTAAAACATAAATATTTTATACCTAGAAGTCACATATATGTTTTTGTGTATGTTAATGTGGTGGCTCTGACAGAAAGCACTCGTTAGGTGTCATCGCTTACAGCTGAGCTTAGCTGCTGATTTGCTCAAGTCCAGGTGTTCTGTGTCTGAGAGTGGATCTCATAAATCTCACTGTTTCTATTAGGGTTGAAAAAAAAGTAGTTTTTTCGTGTAGGAAGATTCAAAGCACGCACACTGAACCGCCAATAAACAACAGGAAGTGTTTTTTTGATAGTTAAAGCAGAGAAGCAGCTTTATTTATTTATCTCATACCCAGAGGCAACTCAATGTGCTTTACAGAAAAACAAACATTTAACTGTAAGAATTAGAAACATAGAAACATACAATTAAAAAAACAATTATAGAAAAAATTGGAAACATCAACAATAAAAAACAAAAACAACAACAATTACAATAAAAGTAGAGAAAGAAAGAGAAAGAAAGAAAGAAATAATAAAAGCTAGACTAAAATAGAGCATAGAATAATGATTTGCTTTAATATGATTAAAATAACATACAGTGCAAATGAAAGATTAAAATGTAAAGTGCTTTATAAGAGCTCAATCACAAGCACATGAAAAGAGAAATATTTTTAACCTGGATTTAAAAATGTTCACATGTTCAGTTTCAGGAATGACAGATTAGAAAGAAAAGCAGAACGCTTTGCTTACCTGTCTGTTGAGTTCAATTTCTGAGATTGTTACAAAAAATAATTAAAAAAAAGAAATGCATTAAGACATAATATTACAGTATTGCAACAACTAGCTATGAGATGAGACACCATTACAATACGTACAGTTATGATGGAAATGACACAAAACAATGGCCTAACCATGTCTGCACCAGACTCCTCATCATGACCTGAAATATGTGTATTTTAATTAATATAACTGAAGTAAGGTTTTTTTAAAGACAGTGCAAAAAAGTGACAAAGTATAAGATTATATTAAAAAAAACTTTTAAATAGTACATAAGTGCTGTTTTTATGTTTTCCATACAAATAATATTGATACTTTCCAGCTTGAACAGTAATAAAAAATAAAAAGTTGTATTTATTGATATTGTGGATAGCAGGGGTCTGGCCTGCTCATTGGGTAGAATTGCCTTCAGCTGAGCGTAGTTATTAAAAAGCCTCAGTGTGTGTGTGTGTGTGTGTGTATGTGTGTGTGTGTGTGTGTGTTTGTGTGTTTGTGTGTGTGTGTGTGTGTGTGTGTGTGTGTGTGTGTGTGTGTGTGTGTGTGTGTGTGTGTGTGTGTGTGTGTGTGTGTGAGGAGGAGGAGACACCATCAGTCTCTCTCTGTCTTATGTTTATGTGTTTTTGCTCCATTTTTTTGTATTATGAGAATGTGAAGAAGAGAAGGGCCATTGATTTTTTTTTTGTACATTGGTTGCAGGCAGCTCTTTGTTTGAACCTTCTTCCTCTTGCTCCTTATTTCTCTGTTCACGCAGAGAAAAAGGCGGGAAGATTTCCTAAAGTTTCTATTCTAACATGGAATATACTCAAATACAACAAAGTTAACTTTAATCTCTTTTGAACAGTCTGGAAACCTCAAACATTGCTTAACACATCAGCCATAATCAATATCTTTCAGTCTCAGCTCACGGCTGCCAAAATCCTTAGAACGTGATCTCTGTTTCTGACTATGAGCCAAATATCTTTCATTTCAATGCAAAGAACATTATGCTTTAAAGTATGATCTATGTAAGCGATATATTGCAAAATAAACCAAAGGATTTATTCAGGGTGGCCTTTGAAATAATGAATCATTTCACACACAAAAAAATCAAATATTGTTTATATAAGCTCCCATTTACATTTACATCTATTCTATTATCTTCTGTAAAGATGTAAAAGGTTAATGTTGCCATTTCAGAGCTGGGCTTTGTAATCTTGTTTTTTCTTATTCAACACAAACAAAAACAGCCTGAACAACATGTCAGCTGTCACAATGTGTGCAGCTTTTATACTGATGATGATTATTACTTTTATTGTTTATTGCAGCAACATAAAAAGTAAAGCAAACACTACCTGCAGTGGTTTGAACTGTTTAAACTTGTTCTGCAGGTGTCCACAGAGCAGGCTTTATGTGCATCAATATTTAATTAAAATACACAATATAACAAACTGATGAGGACAACATTATGATGCTTCAGTTCCAATTGCTGAGAAAGGCCAAATAAGACTTGTAAATATTTATTTCTTTACTTTCGGGAGTAGAAAATGTCTAAATATGTTAATTATGATGACATATAGGCTTAAATTAACTCAAATGTGTAATTCCCTGCAGGATGAAGTATTTACATAAAACTCTGGTTGTCCTCAATAAAATGTAGTTATCCTTCAAATTGTTGGTACACCTGATACACAAACAAACAAAGGGAACAGGATATCAGCCTTAAAACAAAAATAATACAGCATATTCATGCAAAAGTACAATATTACTCATCAAGTCTGTTTGGATTTTAAATCAAAATCACATTCAGTCATCTACACATTAAAATATGAGATGTAAAAGTGTTAGTTTGGACTATTTATCACTTTATACAATATCTCACAAGCTGACAACACTTTAGATTAGCTGACACTTCGACACAAAGTATTTTAAATAATCTTTGATGATTGGTGCAATCATTCAGCAGCCGGTGCAAAATAGAAAAGAAATGGAAACATGTAATGAATTCAATGATTAATATTTATTAGTTATGTAACAATTTGGACTGAATCTTGAACCTCAGCAGCAACATTTCCTATGATTGTCTGTCTCTGTCAGGCATGTGTCTGCTGGCAGTGCTGGTGATGTATCTGATGTGGGTCCAAGTACTGGACACTCTGGAGCAGTTTGTCCTCCATAAGAGAGTCTCCAGCTGTCCTTCGTTCCAGCTCAGCATCCAACACGGCCCCTCGTTCCTGCTGGCTCCTGTCGCCGTATTCTTCTGCATGCTGGCCGGCCTGCTCTATATCCTGGTTGGTATTCACGGTATGCAGCTGGAGAAGAGGGGCAACATTCCTCAAGTTGCAGGACAGGATGAATATTTGTGACTCCCTTTAAAAAGAAACATCCAGTTTATTCATGTTTGGCGTTGGACAGTACCTGTAATGAAAATGCAAAAAAAAAAAACCTTTGCTTGATTACATAAAGTTCAAAAATGTCTCGTGTACACATAGGATCGATGATAGTTGTACATCGTTCAGCCACACAGGTGCACAGGGGCAGGTGAGGGAAATGTCAATCAAGCCCAGTGCTTGATTGTGCACACCACACAGTCCTGAGAAGAGATCTAATCAGGCAGTATGAGTGAAAACACCTGTGTGGGTTCAGCATGTACAGTCTGATGAGGACACTTCAGAAGGAAACTTTATACTTTTTGGTCCACTACATTTGATCTAACAGCTTAACATGACACATTGTCATAGCATTAACTCTCCATCAGTATATAAAGTTGTTACATTTAGCTCCACCTCAGCTGGCTGTGTTAAAATACCTTCTACAGTAATATCAGTAACAATAATATACCTCTCTAAAAGTGGCCATACTGCTTCTACTTTAACAAAAAAAATGATAGAGAATAGAGGACTTAACTTTTAACTGTGGATTTTGCACCTTTACTTTAGCCTGCATACATTTTTTTGGCCACTGTGGGGCAGCAGAAACAAGTTGTGAGCACTGATATGAACTTACTAGTGAACAGTTGTTTCTTTACACAACCAGCTGTTACAGAGCAACACTATCATTCATATGGAGTCATGTTTCTTTCCACCTGGTGACTATAAGTCCAATATTGACTCTTTTAACTCTGTTGCTCTATAACCAACTCCCGAGGGAAATATCTGTGGTGACTGTGTTTACTAGCTAGTCTCAAACTGTGTCTGTTTGCCATTTGGTGCTGAGCAGGTAGTGCACAGTAGGTTTTTAGAGCTTTTTCTGCGGCCAAAAACAACGCTGAGAATGAATCAAAACAGCCAGACAGCTAAACAATGAGCTGAAACTTGCTATAAAGCTCTGTCAAGCTGAGGAGATCATTATTAAATTAATACTTTTGACTAATTCTATGACATTTTTTACATTGCCATTATAAAAATATTGATTATAGCTGCTTTAAAGATCTCCATATCTGTGTCACTTCTACATGCAGATCCTGGTTAATATGCTAGTCCACATCATTTTGCTTCTGGCACCAATTAAAGGAATATTTTACATTAGCTTTTCTACAGAATCACTGCCAGAAAGCTGTTTTCTTTGCCACATATCTCTACAGTATTTACATTTTACAGTCCCAATAAGGATAAAGAGGCAGAGAACTGGGCTGTTACAGAAAGTCCAAATTAAACAATAGACAGTAGTAATGATTGACAGGTGGTCACTCAAACTGCACAGTAATAACTGAAGACAGGGTCAAAATAAATCTTTGGATCTTTCTGATTACCTCTTCCATCAATGAAGATAATTGGAATACTAAATTAGCAGTGGAGTCATTATAAATGATTTTTTTTTTCCTAATCTATTTAACAGATCCCATTGTGATTAATTCTCCACCACTCCCACTCTGCTTTTATTATAATTGACAAATCAGTTTTGACAATAGTGGAGAGAAGACGCCTGCCCGGCCGCTGGTGTGTATGTTGAGGGATTGAGTAGATTGAGTGTGACCGTGCCTGCCTGTCAGTAGGACATCAGGTTGAAGCTCTGAAATATTGGGTCAGAGGGATGGAGATGATAATAATAAATTAGACTGTCATAATCCATTTTCTGACAGGAGGGCCTCTTCATGGGGGCTTTGGCATGTGTGTAAAGCACACATCAGCCAGCAGAGGGCAGTATTGTTTCAAGATAATGCTTTGGGAGTGTTACTCTAACTTCTCTTCAAATTAAATCACTTCTTCATCCCAAGTACAGTACAGTGTCCTTGCAATGATGTCCGTAAAGCAAAATGCAAAGTTGGCATCAGATTAGGCCTGAAACCAGAAGAGAAATTTGTAAGTGATAATGAATTCAACTACTATATATTTCCTGACAAACAAAATATATTTTTTAATATAGTTCATTATAGTTAACAGTATATTGGAAGAAAGTAGAGGGAGGGGGGTTGAAGAAGCCCACAGTCACACCTTGATAATTGGAAAAGGCAAACACAAGTGAGACCTTGAGATGATACAGTGACAAAAGGGAGAGAAAGGGGAAGAAAGGAAGGAGGGGTGTGTGTGTGGTGGAGGGGGAGCAGGAGTAAGAGAGTTGACACTGCTCATCTACGAGGATTTCAATATTCTTTAATGTCTGACACTCCTGCACTTCTCCATCCCTTCTCTTCTTAATCTCCGCTGTGAACTAGGTGAGTATAATTACACCTGAGCATATCACGTTCACTTCCCCGGCCCTTAAACATCTGTCACCTCCTCTCCCTTGTCACGCCGCCAACAGCCAACGCAGTCATGGGTTTAAAGGGTGATCTTCTTTTTTTTCTTCTCCTAATGTATGCAAGGAGATCCAGTCATATCACTTGGTTTCAATCTTTTGAAAGCACCATCGTGGCAGATTCATTACTCGGGTTCATGAGTAGATGTGGTGCTGTTGTAGCTGTCACCATCGGACCCCCGTACACACTTTGGCTTTATACACACACACACACACACAAACTCTGCCACCACCAGTAGTCGTTTACATCACATCATCACACTGGGTTTTTGTCCTCAGTAGATAGAACTGTCTGCTGCAATTACAACAGGGGCGACAAAGACCTCGGACACTCCAGCTCATCTCTTTTATGCTTTTAAAGAGACATTTTAGCTTGAAGTTCGATTAAAGTCTTAAGATTGTTGAATTGTGTTTGTATTTTGATTGATGATTGAATGCAAAGACACACATGTAACAACATTAATATATTAAAAGCTAATAAATCTTGTAACATATGTGGAAAACAAAGTGTTTTCAGTCAATCTTGTCTTTTTTTTCAAAGAATTTCAAGTGTGTTTTGCCTATGTGTTTAACCCTAGAAGGTAATTTTTCACAGTTTAAGATGTGCACATATATGATTTTGACACATGGCATGATTTTGTGTGGTTAGGGTTAGGTGTGATATAAAAACTGTAAAACCTTTGATGCACATATGCTGAGAATAAACATCTCAGTGAAGTAGGAGACATCTTGCTCAGCAGCAAACTCACAGATTTGTAGATTCTGGACTTTTTTAATGACACAAAAGGACTAAATCATTCTGAGGGGGCTTTAATATATATATATACATAAGAATTAAACAACCATTACCAGTTTTGACCACCAGTACACCAGAATATTTCAGGGTTTTGACCTGCTTAAGTCATCATATGCACGTGTAATACTGAGAAAAAGACTCACTTTTCACTTCTCCAAAATTAGAATCCATGAAAACAATTGTATTTTATTTTACCAGCATCAATAGATGGATGAAGTACCAGTTCTTGCATGCAACTGTAGATATATGGTATCTGAATTAGCATGATTTGGAAATCTAAACATGCAGGTCTTATGTGCTCCATGTAATGGTGTTGATGTTTGTGTATCTGCAGCCCTAATGAAGATAAAGGTAGTGTATGCCTCTAATACAGCTCAATCGAGTGTACTATTTAGTGTAAAGCACAAATAGTAATGTTTATATTTTTATGACATGAATTTAATGAGAAACCACTAAAAGCTGGACACAACCTTGACTCAACCTTTTCTGTGATCCTGAACCTCCCCCTATTTTGCTCTTCACATTCTCAGCTCTACCTCCACATTACCCAAAGGCCAACCCAGGGGGCACAATTATTCAGGCCTTTGCTCAGCCAAGTAGAAGAAATTAGCCTCTTCTCCCGAACCAAGACCTTCTAACCTGCACCAGGACCCCGGGCTGCCTCTCTGACTAGCATGACCCCCTGTGACTTCTCTCTCCAGACCTCGTGTTTTCCATACATATGAGCTCGAGCTGGCCGGAGCCACGCTTGGCTGCCATGTGGGCTCCTTGCCCCGGCTGGCAAAGTGGGGCTGGGGAGCTGCGGGCTATAAAAATCCAACACCCCCACACCTCCGCTACCGCTGTTCGCCCCTCCTGGGAGGATGCCGGTGTCCTCGGGCCGACGATGTGCTTTCATAACGATTCAACAGAAAGTCGAGCATGGTGGGATGAGATGTGTCATTCTGTGGCCTTTTTAAAAGCTGTGATTGCTTAAAGAAATATAGGAAATTTAATTTAGGAATACTTGGAAGTTGTGTAACCTATAGTCTACATTTAATAGTTTTCAAATTACTGCAGGTCAATATTTAAATGAGCAATTACAGAAAAGAATAAAGTTATATAATGGATGCTATTATGACAGAGTATGTTCTCCAAGCGTAAGGGCACATAATAAGAGCTTATCTTCCTCCTTTTATTCTTCACTTGATCTTTTCTGTAATTTCCCCCATTCTTTTTCTTCATTAAAATCATTTTGAGCATCAAGTGCTTCTATTACCCATGTCTGCACTGTCAGATCAGCCTCCCTTACCTCTTTCTTTTCCCTTCTTCTCCTCTTGTCTGTCTCTACCTTTTTTTTTTTTTTCTTGCCATCTTCCGTCTCATCCATTCAGGCCAGTCAGCGGTGGATAATGAGGTATGTGGCCTGGCACCTTGCTCGCTCAGTCACAGAGTACAGTAGGAGTTTGACAAATTCTCAAGGCATTTTGCAGTTGTATCACAAAATCTTGCAGCAACCTTGGGGGCTTATGAAGGGTCCACTGGAGAATAGGAAAGACACAACAGCAAGGCAAGAAGATAGACAATAGGTGTGGTTTACAGTAAACAGAGTATGGGTCAGTTCAACATTTCCAAAGTCAGGTTATGATGACTGTAAACTGTCTTAGGTTAGGTCGCTTTTGGTGTCTTGAGGTGCCAGTAATAACTTGTGGCAGGAATACACCAACATTTCACATACCAGGAATTTAAAAAGTCATAATTTATCAAAAGCAGTACTTATTTACTGATTTTTCAATTTGTCATCACTGCAGCTTGTCACACCATATTTGCAATATGTAACACATTCTCTAAATCTCTGGCATCTCCATTCAGGTTTTTAGTATGCATAACTTCAAAATGCACAGACTAAAATGAAGGGAAACAGGCACATTGCTAACTCGAAACCACTAGCGGCTAACTCTTGCTGCTACTACCTTAGCTGTTATGCAAATTACATGTGTGAAAATGTTATTAAATCATATTTTTCCCAATATGTGTGTGTGTATATACTGTATATATATAGTCCCAACAAGTCCTCCAAGTGAAACCACCAAATACGTCACTGGACCATGAACTCCAGAATGACACATAGGAGCGTTTTAACCTCAAAGTTAGGTGAACTTCGTCGTCATGGCTGCGATAATTACTGTTTCTGAGAAAAAAAGTTGTGGTTGGAAATGTGAAACTTGAGGTTAGAAAAAATAAAACTTGAGGCAAAGTCCAGCGTTGGGTTAATGCCTCCCACCATCCCACTTCCCCGAATGAGGAAAATTGTCAAGTTGTCATCTGAACTGTGTCACTGTTCTGGTAATAATTACTACTGTCGAAGCCATAATGTCGTTTTTGGGCAACTGACTTTATGACCTAGTGTGTCGTTTTTCTTGGGAGGACAGTCTCTATATTCCATATGTAAAAAAAATAACCAGCATGTCCCCTAGAAATGATGTTTATGTAGTATAATAATGTTTCCCAAACTATATTGGTCACAACGTTTATTTTAAACTGAATGGCGTGCTACCGTGGTCTCATGCGTCAAAGTCCTGCTTGTGGTTTCAGTAAAAATATGATTCAAGTCACTGTGGACTTTTTCAGTATTAAACCAAGACCACAATCTTTCCCAACCTTAACAGCTTTGTTTTGACAAAAAAAAACCCAAATGAAATGTATCGTCGGTGAACATTTTACTGATGCATTCAGTATACTTGTCATAACAGGAAAAGCACATCAATGGCTCAGTTCCAGTGTCTATTATACCAGGGTCATGAAACTGGAAGAACTAAATGGGACTTAGCTATCATTAATGTAAACTGCACCTGTGCTCTGTGTGTCTGCTGTGAAAAAGGTCGATTAACAACATTTCCTCATTGACAGTAGGTTGATTAAAAACATAATCTGGGCAGTATTCTTCCATTTGATGCAAACAATGCACTACTGTGTGTTTCACTTAAATTGAGTCATCCTCACTTGGTGCAAAATTTTGTCCAAAATGCCTCCCATCATACAAAATTGCATATATCCTGTGAAGACATTCTCAAAAAACAAAAAAATCTAAATTCTCTGGATGAACACAGTGAATTACCAAATAAAAAAACACAGTTTGAGCTTCTAACTGCATTGCCTTATGGTTATCAGACCATCAGCAGCCACAGTTTCTGATTTAATCATAAGATTGGTGCAATTTTAATACAATCTTACCAATGGCAGCTTTTAGTGTAGATCCAGTGGATCAGCAAGCAGCTGCTTGTGTCTGGTTCGAGGTGGCCCTCTCCATAGTGAATATCTGACATTAGATGGATTCAATTTGAACACTTTAAATTCATTCCTATGATGGGCGAATATCCCTCTTTACAGCCTGTCTACACTGCATTCACTCCTCCTTCTCCTCCTCTTTGGTGCATGTCTTCTCTTAGCTCCTCAGTCCATTCTGTAGTCTCCCTCTCTCTATCTCTCCTTTATGACAGGCCTCTTACCTTGTGACTACAGATATCTGAGCTGAAGGCCTTATCATGGTGAGAGTCAAATGAAGAGGAAATGATGGCTTTTTTTTTTTTTTTTATATATCAGTGGCCTCCCTCCTCTTCAGGCCACTATTTCATCTCAGGTCACCGTGTGTATATTCTGAAGGGTAAACTGAGTCTATTGAACTGGTCCACAACCCTGCCTCACCTGGCTCCAAATGGGTTTACTCCTGTTTCTATCCCCCTTTCCTCATTCCCATCTATTTCTTCTCCCCTTCCTCCCTGGCTCTTCCTCATTCCTCGCCCCTTTTTTCCCCGTAGAAAACGATCAACACCGTGTACTGGAAGAGAGAGCGAAAGACGGCGAGAAAGATTAAATCCAAGTTTCTTTCATCCATGAACGCTTTCATCTCTTTTTTTTTTTCTTCCCCCAAACAGAGGGAATTATCAGCACTGCAACCGACACAGGCTTTTGACGAGGGTGATGGCGCAGGAGGGGAGGGGGGTGAGGTTGGTGGTGGAATAAGGGAGGAGTGGGAGATCAGGAGGAGGAGGAGGCGAGAGGATTCGAGGGGCGGAGTGGAAAGTTAGGTGGTTGCAGATCCACTCCTCGTGCATCCACAGTTTGTCTGGGTTTTATCTACTCAGGGCCAGGGGGGCTCGTCTTTTGTCTCATCTTACCATTTCTTACCTTAAGAGCATTTGATTTTGAATTACCGCTTGAGTATTGCAGTCAGCCTTAAAACACCATTAGCAAACTCAGCGAACTCCTCAATATCTCAATCCGACTTATGGATTGAGTGTAAAAAGAGGCAAAACAAGTGAATAGAAGGTATAGGCTAACAGACCTCAGCAGTGAAAAAAACTCAAAGCTAGAGGAACAGTGCTAATCCACCCTTCCAAAAATGTAACCAAAACTAAATAGATGATTTTTTTCCTCTTTTTTTTGTGCCTCCCTTCTGTCATACTTGGCATGACGTCTAATCTCCACTGTTCTGAGTGTTTTTTCATTAAATTTGTGTCAGGACTAATTTCGAGGGGAATGAATACAGATGTCAGGATGCCATCGAATCCCATCGCGGGGCCTTTAATGAGATAACAGGCTTCAGTCAAAGAATTAGCGCTATTGAGAAGAAAAAAAAAAGAGGAAAAAAAAGAATGAGATTAGTTCAATGGGATGTGGATACAGAGTGGAACAGGGACTTTGGCTGTTGAGAGAGAAAGAGAGAGAGAGAGAGAGAGAGAGAGAGAGAGGAGACCAGAGTCATATCAGACCTGCCCTGCCAAATCACAAATCTATTTCCGACACTGGTATTAATTATCAAACTAAAGCTGCTGTTGCATATTGATTCATCGGGGTGCGCACTTGTATTATCTCCTATTAAGCAGGAAAAAAGGAGAGATTATATGAAGCCTTCGGGGGCGTTTTATGGATCCTGTGAGACTGTTAAACCATGTCACGGACTCCACAGCAACAAGACAAGCTCCCTGTGTGTGTGTGTGTGTGCGTGCCCTGATGTTGCTTCTTATGTGGGCTCGAATGCTCTCTTAAGCTTTAAATTTGATTATTTTGGTGAAAATTTTTCAATTAGCCCCACAATCATGGCCTTGAATATATTTGTGTGTATAGAGATCTGTCTCTGTATGTATATTTGAGACAAAAGTGCAGACGGTGATATTTAAAGCTCAATGAGGCATCTGTCTCCAGTCTGTCTATAAGGCCATGTACACATGATCAGCGGTATATGGATTTGTCCTCATTATAACAGAGCACAGTTTAGAAGGAAAGCGGTCACCAGTTAGCAGGAAAGCCCTGGGGGATTTGAAAAAGAAAACAAGCCTAGAAAATGCTATTTGTGAAGTATGTACATCAGTTTAACACAAAACAAGTCATCATGCTCCAGAGCTGAAGGCTGAGGAGAAAATCTCTTGACCTCTACCTGCAGCCCCCATGCCCAGCTCAACACTGTCCCCTCTGAACATTGTGCATGCATTGGGTGGTAACCTTTTTGTTTGTTTGTTTGTGTCTGAAACCTTTAATTGGATGGACCTCAGGCGAGGACATGCCAAGTTCTTGCCCAAGGCCATACTTGATCCCTAGCTCTGTGTGAGTCCTGGTTAATTTTGGTTTTAATTTGATTAAAGGGCATATTTGTTGGGGGATATAAAAGGCACAGAATGAATTTAAAAATGAACATGATTCCTCTATAGACTTGCATTGAATCAAATTACGATAATCCAAATGAAACACAGCAAACTCTGGAGCCCCCCAGGGTGATAACATACTTGAGTCTTGGAAAAGAAATGTCCATACCTCAGGAGAACTTCCAGCCACTTTGATTCCACTTTTATCTCATATTGCCAGACCTCAAAATTGGTAGTTCATGCCTCAGCTGCTTACTATTGCTTTTTTCTTTTCTTTTTTTTTTCAAATATTGCACAATAGCAGGATTCAAGATTTGTCCAAATTTTTACCATTAAAGTTTGTAGCTTGTTGGTTACATTGACCGCCGGCCTGTTGTGCAACTTCTGACTCTTGAAGCCAGAGCTGATATGCAAAAATCACCCAATGGGAGAACTCCGGAGTCAATTTCCTTTTGAGTCAGGCCGACTGCTCTTTAGGCAGCATCAGATTTAAAGTGTGACTGTGGTAGGCAGCGAGGCAAGCTCTGTGTGATAACACCGCCACAATTGTCATTTAATTCTCACCAAAAAGGCAACTGAAGAGCACACGAGGTGTGAAAAAAGCCCAATGAACAGCTCATCTACTGCTGTCCAATGGAATGATAAATCCATCCACATTGACCAACGCATCCCCAGAGGAAGGACGGATTTGTTTCGCACCTTGCATCAAACGGGGATTGTTGGAAATAGAATCCGACATATAGTACGCTCAGCATGCAAAAGCCCCGCTTGAGATTATCAACAGAGGAGGTATATTACATAGTCACTGCGACCGGCGTGGGTGGTAGTCAAAGAGTTGAGACACACGCGCGCACACACACTTCACAAATAATGAGACCTCCAACGGTGTGACACCCATTTCACACATGGATGGCATCTGTGATTGGGAAACATATGTTTGTATTGATGTATAATTATGAGCATTGAGTTCCTCTACTTCCTCTAAGTTGGTGGAAATGACTCTGTGGTGTGTATGATTGTGTGTGTGTATGTGTGTGTTTGATAGAAAGACAAAGAGAGCAAGGGAGATAAAGTGTGATGGAGAAAGAGCATCAACACCCTGCTGACTGCACTCAATCACTTTCTTAATTATACAGCGAGAACACAAGTCGCTGTCTGTCCGGAACCAAAGTCACAAATTTGTTGCAAGATATCATCTTCGTCTTCTGTGTCACCTTTACGCCGTCTACTGTTCAGGTGTTACACAGGTAGCGAAGCTGGAAATTCAATGATTATACAAGAGGTGTGAAGATTGACGTTCGCCCAGCTGCTGTGATTGGGTTCGTGCGACTTGGCGACTGTGGGTGTCCCTCTTTCGCCAAGGAGACGAAGGTGCGAGAGAAACAAAAGGAGGAGGAGCAGAGGAAGAAACCAGAAAAGATTAACAAATTTTAAGGGCAAAGTGGGATGGAAATGGGAAGAGAGACAGAGAGATTGGAAAGGGGGAAGGGTGGTGGCAGTTAGAAAGGGAGGGAGGGGTTGGATGGGGAGGAGGGGGGGGCGTCGAGGAGGACGAAATGAGACCAAATTTTCTTTGGCAATCTCCGTGTTCCTGCTGCAGGTGCTGGGGCCATTTCACTAAAGCAGGGCCAGACGCGAATGTCATTAGTTCCTGAGCCCCAGGTGAATTTGCCACAGTTCCACATGATTAACCCAGATAATTGTGTGTTGATAGCGAGCATGGTCGATGGAATACAATTTTCGGGCCCAGATTCCTAAACAAACAGCTCAGCAGCAGCAGCAGCCGCCGCGGTGAGCCGGGGAGACGGGATAACGGCGGCGGCGGCAGCGGCAACACTTGTGATGCCGACTGCGTTCTCGTACCAGGGTTTACAAAGAGAGAAAAGGGGAGGCGGAGTAAGGAGGGGGGGGGGGGGGGGCAGCTTCTAGAAGAGGTGCAAAAAAAAAAAAGCCAGGTCAGCCATGGGTGACACTGACAGGAGTTGGCCGGAAACCGCATCATTTCATTCAGTTTCATTTAATTTACTCCTGTCATTTTCATCATCAAATGTATCGCTATTGTGCAGAAATACAGCAGGTCCAGATGCTGATGCTCTATATTTTTTTGTTCGAAATATTTAGGTCATGAGTCCAAATCCCCACCACCCAAAATATTATGAGCAGGCACCAAACATTAATTGTTTGGATTTTTTGTTGGTTATGTTAATAATTATTATGCCTTATCTAAAACTAAATATAAAAATCACTAGAAATCTGGTGGGAAGATTTGTATGTATTACGTATGTATTTATTTTAGTAGATTTTAGTCAATTTAAAGATGAAAAAACTGTTTTTTGACCACTTGGGGGCAGCAGAAACAACACATTAACACCTTTTTATAAGATGATCTTTTATGATGAAGCTCTTGAAACTTAGTCCAAAATCACTCTCCTTTTTATCTCTGCTTTGGTCTCTACCAACGTCTTAGGGAACTATAAGGCTCTTTAGCTCCTAAATGCATGCTTTGTCTGTGTACCATTATCTGTTGTATCGGTGTTGGGTAGGTAGTGTAAAGTTAGTTTTCCAAAGTTTTCTTTGTGTTTTGAGGTGAGAATAAATCAAAACAGTAAAGTTACGGGCCAGAAAACCACAACAAAAAGTAAAGCTATTAATCTCCATAGAGCTGTGGGGAACATCAGTCAGGTGATAATTCTGTCAGACTGTCTTGTGCTAATATAAAAATATTGATTTTAAGCCACTTAACATAGTCTAAGAATACTAAAACCAGCTGAAAGAGTCTGAGCCCTGATTACAGGTAAAGTAATTACACAAAATGAAAGAAGAAAAAAGATTCCCATAGCCTCATGCAGAGTTTTTTGCTGTGTGCATTCACTGTGGCAATTTGCTTTCAAACTAAACTTGCTGAGCGAGCATGAAACCATGATACCTACTGTATATTGTCTGGATTATGCGATTTATAGCCCAACGTACTGCTCTTTGGGATTTATCAGCAGGGTGTGAGAATTAGCCGGAGGTGAGAGACTAACTTGATGCGCTGAGTAAACACACAGAGGATACAAATGCATACATCTGAAAGGTGAAGAAAACATATAAATCTGATGGTGTGAACATATGATAGTTTTTTTTTGTCAGTAATATAGTTTCGCATATAGTGCTTTTGGATTGATGGGACATGTGGTGGAATCTTTTTATTTTTGTCCAGAGACAGATCAGTGTTCCTCTATTTTTTATATTAAAGTCAGTGAGTTTCCATTTCTTCTTGACCTAGTAGTGAAGGAAATATTCAGAGACTGGAAACAGGCACATAACCCCCCCCCCTATAAAACCACACGTGGGATTTTGTAACGGACTAAACACACAAGATATAACGCAGTGGTCTCCAACCCTGCTCCTGGAGAGCTACTGCCCTGCATGTTTTAGGTATCTCCTCACTCTAACTCGTTATCAAGCAGCTGAGGCTCGTCAAAGGGCTTGATAACGAGTTGATTATTAGAATCAGGTGTGTTAGAGTGAGGAGATACCTAAAACATGCAGGGCAGTAGCTCTCCAGGAGCAGGGTTGGAGACCACTGCTATAACGTGTGTGACTGCCCCATCGTGTATCCCCTCGTTAGCTGTGGATGGGAGTTGATGGGTGGAGCTGCGAGCTTGTCAGAGATGCAGCACACCTGAGCAGGCTGGTCTCAGGAGGTTATAAATCAAACCTGCTTTCACTCTCTTCCCCTGACCTGCCAACTAACACTGCTCTTTGTTTCTACTTTGTGCTTCACATCCACGTACCCACACACTCATCACCACTCACATACTGTAGACATTGCACACATGCTCATAGATGCACCTGATTGTATTTCCCTGTTTAATTGAGTTAATTAAAACATATTGCATTAATTAGGGAGTGTGTGTGGTCTCCTTTCGTTTGTCACACGCTTGTGAGTCTGGTTGTGACGTGTTAAGTTTAGAGGTGATGAAAGGTAGATTTTGTGAGCTCAGAGCTACTATCAATAACATTTTACTTTCCCATCCGATGTTAAGTACTTTATAGACTGTTGAGTTGCTTAATCTATATTATAGGCAGTATATTTGATAAGATTAATGTGCTTTTTGGGTCAAATGTTAACCTGAAAATTATAGTTGTCTAATAAATGTACAGGAGAGTAAAAGCCTGCAATATTCCATCATGATTAATTGACTTTATGTGAGTAGATACATAAAGTAACATCAATTGTAAGATAAGTACCTCAAAGTTATAATTCAGTACAGTATTTGAGAAAATGCACTGCACATAAATAACTCAAGAGGAATCTATTTGACTTTATTAGTTACATCATATGAGGACAACAATATAAAAGTCCTTTATCTCTATTATTTTTGAGCATTAACAACACAAAACCGTCATGTTCATCAATCAAATATTTAACTAAATCTTAAATACTTGGTTAAGCATGCACGCAGAAGAAAGTCAGATTTTGCATTTAATGCTTAAATGAAATATTAGACTTTTTGCTTGCCTTGTCTTGGATGACTTATCATGAGAGGAGTAAAGTGAATAGACGACTCTGTGAACAAAAAATCCTGTTCAATCTCATTGGTGTTAAATGCAAGAACCCACGTTCTTATGAGGCATAAAATGAGGATTGCATCAAGTAAAAAAAAGGAGGAAAATTCAACCCGTTTAAATACTGACAACACCTGTTTTACGAGAGGTGTGCACCTTAATCTTGTTTTTAGGCAGACACGTGCAGCCTTTGAGTCCCAGGAATACGGCTCTGTAGCCTGCCAAGTGAATTTGTAAAACATCATCAAAGAAGAGGATGAGGAGAAAGAAACACTGGGGTTTGTGTTCCCACCAGCACAGAGATAAAGCAAGTCAGGGAGCCAGGTATGGAGGGGAGGAGAGAGTCAAGGAGCAAGAGGGGAGACTGGCAACGAGAAGAGAGGAGAAAGAAAAGAAGCAGAGACAGCCAATCTCCCTGGTGCATTCTGGGAGTTGAACCTGGCAGGAGAAATTAGCGGCGTGTGCGCTAAGTGAAAGGGATAATCCCTCTCTGACGGAGAGGAGGGGAGTGCAGTGCAGCGCAGTGCAGCAATGATCCCTCCTGTGTTCCTGTGATTTTTAGGTTCCAGGTTTATTTATTAAGAGGATAAGCCCTCCTTGTATATTCAAACCTCAGAAGCAAGAGGGTCTCTGTCACTCTGATGCCAAGACACCGGTGTTGATTTGAGTGATTTGAGGCTATGCTGCTTGCCGTGATACTGGCTGCAGGCCCAGACCTTCACAGGCCATCACTGTGATTGAATGTGGCTACAGGTGTAATCAGATCCCCACCAAAAAGTGCTCACATGGAAGTCACAAGACACAAAATTGGGAGAGAAGAATGGACAGTTTTTATACACTTGATGGTTGCCACAGTGGTGTAGTAACACTCTGGGGACCACAGGTTGAAAGTGTGGTTGGAATTCCTGTATGAAAGGTGAAACCTGCAAAAATTAAAGAGCATTTCAAGCAACTTAGAT
The DNA here is from genome assembly GCF_963691925.1 of Scomber scombrus. Lineage (NCBI taxonomy): Eukaryota > Metazoa > Chordata > Actinopteri > Scombriformes > Scombridae > Scomber > Scomber scombrus. The sequence goes on along the minus strand of NC_084993.1, from coordinate 3,316,817 downwards.
GCCACATTTCTATTCAATCTGCCCAAATTCTTTATATCTGCCAAGGTCAGTATTCACCTGACCAGAGTAGGAGTCCTTATCTTAAATCATGTCCACCTCCATAATCTTCTTTATGATATTAAAAGATAGGATGTCGCCACACAAAGCAGTGCATCAAAAGAAATATACTGGGAGACACTGTGTTCAAAAGGGATTCATCCATAGTACGATGCACAAGGCTACCAGCTGTTCTGTATCTCTCCAAATAGCCAAAAATGTCAGATTTGGATGGGCTTAAAAGATAAGGAAAGAAGACCTCCTTTTTACATGTGCATCCCACTTATACAGTGTTGATTGAACGATATCAAAGGCTAACGGCACAAGATCAACCCTCCTACACACTTCAAAATAGATTTTCCTTTCCAAATGTGTGTGTTCCCCCCCCTCTTCTGTTCAATACATAAGATATGGCAAGCCACTGTATAAATTATATGACAAGGGAAGTGCACTAATGAAAAATGGATGGCAAGCCCAATCTATTGAAACTGAAAGAGCATATCAGTTGCATAAATATGTTTACCAGCATTGTTTTTCATTCTGTTAGGAAAGTAATGACATCAAAAGCAATGCAGTTTGTGTTAAGTGTCCAAGGATGCATACTCGTGCCTATCTGTCCATGTCTGCTCTTGATCACTACAACTAAAGAAAGTTTGTGAATGTGATTATCTACCCAAATGGAACCATTACTGAAATAACAAATGATTATGAAAACAGTTACACTTTCTTCCCCTCAACTTCACATACATATTCATACTCTCAATGCCTCCTGCGTCTTCAACCCACCCCACCCCTCCACCACCCCCCTGTAGATGGAAATAATATTTAGTTTGTATGAAAGGCTGCAAGCCAGCTCCACTCATGTGAAATGGCGAGCGAGTGAAATAACAGTTTTTAATGAAATGTGACAAAAATGCTTTATCAGGACGCACGCCCACCTTTTCTCCCCACTTTTTAAAATAGAACGTTAAAATTTAAAAGAGAAATATTACAAAAAATAATACTCTCACATAGTTTTATATTAACAGAGGCTATTTATAACATCTCTAGAGGTTGTATATCATTTTTTAGAAAGCTCAAGGGATGGTCATGCCTGTCAGTCAGTCCACCTCTTTGGCACAGACTGAAATATCTCAACAACTATTTGATGGATTACCATGAACTTTTATACAGACACTCAGAAGAGTAAGTCTACTGAATCTAGTAATCCCTTTATTTCATTTAGTACCGCCACAATGTGTTTGGTTCATACTGAAATGTGTTTGGGATTGATTGGCACAGGATTTGGTTCAGACATTAATTTTTGATTATCTTTAAATTTGAATTTGTCCCATATGCTTTATGACCACATACCTGCAAAATAAATTACGTAACCATCAACATGCTCTGTTTCATGCTAATTAGCAAATGCTAGCTTGCTGACACAGAAAACCAGGATGGTGAACATGGAAAACATAATAAATTGCAGCATGTTGTTGTTATTGCCATTGTGAGCATGTTACCGTGCAAAAATGAGTAGCCTATTTAGCTTAATGCACAGCCATGCCTAATGGTGTGTTCAGTCAGACCACATGGTTAGTACAACCACTAAGCCATTAGATGTAGACTCTTAGTTTAGTTAATTCTGTGTGATATGTCATTCCTGTGAAAAAGGAGAAAAAGAAACAGCAGAAGTATCTTTATTGAGGTGATTCATGATCTGATGCAAATTGAAATATCTGGTTTAAAACATCTATGTGACCTCAAGATATTGAAAAGAAAGTTAAAAAAAACAGTAAAATCCTGAGAATAAACATTATTTCATTATTGAACCAGAATTCACAAGTATGATATGGTTTGGGCATTTGCTTAATTACATCTACATCATGCTAATAGGTAAAAAGATTCAACTGAATTGCACACTACTGGACCTGTGTGAGGTTTTGGATCTTCCACTTCTGGAGATGTTGGTCTATGCAGGGCTGCTGAATGCATTTAAGTGTTTAAGAGCAAAGTAGGACTGTGCCCCATCCACCCCCGTTTTTTCTGTTCTAGGGCAATCTCTTCTCCTAGCAAACACTCACCAATGAACATCCCTGGGCTAACGAGCGCCTCATCGATTCGTTCAGGACAAGGAGAGATAAGAGAACAAACAGGTTGAGAGGCAAGAGAGGGGGATGGTGGGGTAAAGAGAGAGATTGAGAGAATGAGGCAAGAAGAAAAGCAGCAACAGACTCAGCTCTGCTGAAGATGTTTTAGAGCTGAAAGGTCTTTGGTTCATTCCACCTGTAAATGGCCTCTGATGGAGATCTGGATGTAACACCTTATTATGTGTTAAATGTCAGGCCTGTATCATTAACAGGCTGCTCACTTGTATGACTGAACAATGATTCACCCAGCTGGAACTGTTTCTGGTGACACCAAAGTGTGGTGTTCGTGTCATATTACCACTGTACCTGTGAGGAGCATTCATGCTGCTGATAAGTTCTTAATGATATCATCTCTCTCTTTTCATCTGCAAGGAAGCCTCATGCTAACAGTGAGCGAAAGAGTCTGTCTTGCTAAGTGATGAACCTTTATTTCAGCGGCACAATTAGATTAAGTCAAAACCAAAACAAAAGGCAAGTTGACCTTTGGAGTTAAATGGCAGCATAACTGTGATTTTCTGATTTCAAAGACCTAAACGAGGCAAGAGAGTGCAAATAGTGAGGCCAGATGTTAGGAACAGGCATGTAGATCTGAACATCTGTGTGATTCTAACCTCACTTTTATACCTCTTTCCTAAACATTAAGTGCCATTAGTCCATCAGTTCATCATACATACTCTCTCTTTATTCTTTAGCCATGTCAAATTGAATCTTTATTATGTTGTCTTATGAAGTCTAATGTTTGGGCAGTTGTGGATAGAGTGGGTTTTCCAATCATTTCAGAGTTGGTGTTTTGATTTACCCCATTTGAAGGGTACTTGGGCATCACCGTGAACCCCCAAATGATGGCTGGATGGGAAGGTATCTGTGTGAATGAGAGGCAAATTATAGTAAAGCAAAGTACTTGATCCGCTTTGATGGAAATATGCTACAAGTGCTGTCCACCTGCTGTTTACCTTTTACATTTTATTGGCAAAAGAATGACAACAAGCTCTGCGAACCATAAAGGTGAAAGTAGAGCCTGTAAATAACTGAAAGAGTGAACACAATACCGTCCTTGTCATCTTAAAAAAGGTTAAATTTCCAATTAATGTCTGCGCCCTTTTGCCCTTTTTATTTAATTAGTTATGTCTTCAAGGAGGACTCCAGACTAATTTTGGGTTGCACTCTTGTATGTATGAGCATATGAGACCCAGTATAATTTGTACATGGAGTTAAATAATTTAAGTGACAAAACACAAGGAAAGTGTATAGACGGTTTACTAATCTGCTCTTAAACAAAAACCAGGTGTGAACGAGGTACTACAGTATACCCTGTTGGATATCACTGGCACGATAGTTTTACAAAACTACATTTTTTTTCAACGTTTAATATAACCAGGAAGTCTATTCAGATACATTATCTATTTAACAAGAGAGAACAGGCATAATTAGTTAGCAGTGTAGTTAGCAGTTAATTTACAGTCCACAGTCACATATAGCAAAGTAAGATATGATCTGTGAGGCAAGAAAGTGAGCGCTGTTACAGTACTTAATGTGGTAGATCTGGTGTTTTTCTACCTAAAATTAAAGTCACAGAATTTTGATATTTAAATTTTAGACACATGCAATATAAATAATTACCATAGATTTAAAAAAAGAGAAACTACAGGTTACCGTTCTTTAAGCAAATTTTCAAAGTGGGGAATCCCACCACTAAATACAATCAACAACATGATAAAAGACCAAAAATCTCTAGTGGATTTGTTTTGTCCTTTTCCCATTTGGTGCCTCTAATTTAAGTACTACACCTTGTTGGAACATGTCAAACCTGATCCTTCCATTATGCCACACACATCCCCAAAAAGGGAATTAAATCCTTTTGTAAATATCAAACTAAGACCTCCCAGTCACAACAAGGACTCTCCTTGATAGCTGTCTCACAAGCATAAGCTAGCAAATGAGGCGGGTTGCTTGTTTGGGGGTGGTGGAAGGAGGGACTAGGATGAGGGCCAATTCTTCTTAGTGTCAGCGATAAAAATCCATCTGATTGAAATTGCAGGCCATTATCATATGAGAAGTAGAGTGCTAGAGAGAGATGGGGAGAGATGGGGAGAAAGAGAGAGTGGCTGCACAATTGCTGAGGTGCTCCTTTCTTTTCATTTTCAGATGAAAGCTAATTACGCGGTGTGGCGAGAAGACGGGGCGGCGTGCGCAATGCAGGAAACAGGGAGCCGAGGTGGTTAATTGGGGTATGTGATTACACAGGGCTGTAGTTAGAGGGAATTAGGCAACAACACACTCGGCAGCACAGCTCATCATAGGGAGAGTGAAAGGAGCGGGCAATAACACTGATATCCTTGCACTCAGCAGACCTTGCCCTCAGCAGACACTCTATGAGGCCCGCAGACTGAGATCTGACTTAGATTTAAAGAATAAATGTGTCTTTTGGTTCCTCGATTTAATTTGTTTGGCTACTACACTGCACTTGGCAACCATCTTTCCCTTGTTTATTTTCTGTTCAGATTTCAGTTTCTATGCATGATTCACTTTTGCAGGCTTTCACCGCTCAATACTCTTCCGCGTCTTTTTTACTATAAACAAACCCCAATTGTTGCTGCATATGTAAAATACATCACTTCCTATACAGGACAAACACATTGGTTTGGATACATTTTAAACATATTATTGCTGTGTCTCCTATAAGTTTTTTTTTGTATCATTTAGGACCAGATCCTTTTACAAGAGGGAAAAAATTTGCTGGATCTTGTCACTCACACAGAAATAAGAGAGACCCAGCAGTCCTCTGACAATAAATAACATTTTATATTAGTTGGTGTCATTGATAATAATATAGTTTGAAAGTCATCCTTGTTTTGATTGACATCTGGACCTGTCAAAGTAAAAAACATTACTAATCTGATCATACATTCAGTTTCCGTCCTTGATACTTAAACTTTGTTTTTCTATAATATGATACCAGATAATCATATACATGTATGAAATCACAAATCTTCAATATTAAACACCAATAAAAACAAAGCTACACAGGCATCTTCCTTTATTTAGCACATTATCCATGCCTACGAATATTTAGTTTGACATCAACTTACTAAAAGGCGATTTATAACAGGAGCACTCGTCATCTGCTATTGAGCAAGAAGGGTTAACTTTTCCCCTCCAGGTTTCCACCTCGGGTACAAGACTCAAACCATCAACCTTCCACTTACAAGACAATTCACTCACATTGAGCTTTCTACCGAGCTTTGAACCCCATCAAACAGAACATTTGTATCTTATATGGTCAAATCAGCTGTGGCAGAAGATGACCTACATCATGAACCCTTTCCCACCACGAGCAGTATCGATGACACTTCAATGACCCGCACTCTAAATTCTCCAACATTATCTCCATGCTGGATGGTCTTTATTGATCAGCATGTTATTCAAAGTGTCTCCCAGCCTCTCCATGTAGACACTTCTCCTTTTATGTTGAAGAACAAAAGGACCAGCCATGAAAAGACATAGGAAGGGTGAGTTAAGGGCTGTAACTGTTCTTCTACAAAATGAAAGGGAGTGTTTGACTAGTTATAAGCACAAAGTTCTGCCAATGATGTATTTATGAGCCTGAAGAGAACGGATTGTAACAGCAGGAACCTCCGTCTTCCTGTGTCTTTATCTCTTTCCCCTCAATAGCTTTCTCTGGCATCATTCAACTCAGGTCAATACAAATCACCTGTGAAGGCTTAAGAAAAAGGTCCATACAGTACAATTAAATACCTTGAGTTTGCATGGAAAGGCTACTTCACTGTAAACCTTGCATAACTTTCACGCTCAATGCATGGAAGGAGAAAGTAATTTGGAAGTTGCTTGGTAGTTTTCTTCCCCCTAGCTAGCTCAATGCTAAACAGGCTTAGGTACACAGACATGTATGTATGTATCAGATTTGTGTACAAAAGGGACCAGAAATTATGCTTGATCATGTCTCACAGTTGTATCAATAAAAAGGTCAATACTTACCTCTCCCTTATTATCAGCACTGAGATGCTCCTTAGTTCCCAACTGCCTAACCCGAACCCAGCATCTTTCTCTCAACATGGTCAAGTTATAAAGATCTGTTGCCTATTTTGGGTCCCAGAGGACAAGATTAATTCACCTGAAAGCTCTTTCCTGTCTCTACATCTACTGTACATGTGTGATGTTGTGTGATCTTTGCATGAATATGAATCTTTGCCACTCGAGCACTCTAGTGTCCAGTTCCTTCTCTTCTCCTGCGTCGCTCCTTTTCCCATGAGGCCTGTTGTGTCCGGCGAGCCCTTTCGACCAGCCGCACTGACCTCTTGTATCAAAGCGGCTTGGAAGGAAGAAGTAGGGGCACATCAAAGGCAGCGAGCCTCCCGAATGAAACCGTGTGTTGTCGCCGGACCGCCGTTCGCCTTTGAACTTCCCCCACACCAATCTGCGTGACAAAGCTTCAATTAGGCGACATCAGAACACTCGGAAACATGGGAAGCGATGGTTTCCCCCTCCTTCCGTCGCTCATCATCACGGGCCTTCTTGATTCACAAATGCTTTGTTTTTGGTGAATTATTCCTGCCTAGTCAGCTGCTGTTATTGTTAATCAATCTTAACCACCCACATGATGATGAAGGTAAATCACAGATGAGAGCAAACATAAGCAGATTAGGCTGAATGTATTAGACGTGTTGGCGGATGTAAGGAAGAGTTGTGACCATGATGCAGTTGTGGTTTGTTTTTTTTTTAGATTTTAAGTGGTATTTCTTCCTCATTAGTTTGTATTCAGAGGAGACAGGAAGTAAGGGTAAGAAACAGATGGGTGGCAAATAGTATGTCAGGCTCAAAAGTTTGAAGTTATGCCATGAAGATACTCTGCAGCTGTTTGATACGGAAGATGCACCTGGGATAAACACAAAACAAAGGGGAGAGAGTAAAAGTACTAAATGTAGAGATGGTAAGAAAAGGTTGTAGTTATGTGCAAATTATGGTAAAATTGACATTGTTTGCTGCAGGATGAAAAATCTTACATTACATTTTTATGTCCGTGTATTGGTCTTGAACCTCATAAAAGAAAGCATTTATCAGGGAAGAAAGTTTCTGAGAGACACATTATCACTGTTACCTCAAGTTCAAGGCTATAATCACTTTGTCTATGTTCCCATAAAAACACAAAGTACTGAGCAGAAAAAGAGACTTTTGAGATTACAAGCAATTAAGAATTACACTTCTAACAGAAGTATGGTATATTTTTGGGCTACACGTGGGCTTTAGGTGTCATGAGTGAAGTCGCCACTAGATGTCACTCTAAGATGTGATAAAAATCTAAACCTTGTTCTGCTGTGCAAGTGTTCAAGCTAAGAGAGCATTTATTCTCTAATGAAATATGAGTAACTTGTAGGTTCAAAAATAATAATCCTGACTAATTAAATAGTAGGGATTTATCAGAGTTAATTTTTTATTGAAAATGATTTAATCTAAGATAGTACTTAATGGTGAAAAGACAGATCTAAGTTTTACTCTTTTTTTTAATCCTCAACACATTTGAGAATTTCGAGTACAACACTTCTTGGAGTGGAATATTTACAAATCTTAATTAACATATACTTCCAAATTAGGAGAGGAGCTAATATGCAAAACAGTGTACGGACAATAGTGTGCAAAATATTTTACACTATTCCCAGATGCACAGTAGTTATATTTATTTTTATAGATGATGCTCAGTGTGACAAACTGTCAATAAAAAAGAAAAAAAGAAAAAGTGGATACCTCATTTTGTAACAAAACAGTCAGTTTGTGCTGGCCACTGTAATAAATGGCTATACAACCAGATGCCTTTATTATCCATTTTTACTCCAAACTACCTAGCGCTCACAGTAAGCCACCTCTCCTCAACAGATTGCCATTCAACCTAATTTATGCAGGGTAACCTTTTGTAAAATGTCCATATGCTTGATATGCCTCCCTTCACACAGGCGTGTGCTAAGCAGCTCACTGTAAACACAGATGGACCAAACTGCTGCAGAAATTGAGGTGAACATCTGTATGGAAGGGATCTAATGTACCCTATTGCTATTATATTGCTGTCCCATATGGAAACTATCCTCGGCTTGTGTATGTTTGTGTCAGTGAAATAGTAGGCAGGCGTGGTGTGCGTTAATACAACTGCATGGGACAGGAAAATGTTATTGGTTTGTGCATACAGGCAAAATAGTGATGTTTGATTGCAGTACATTTGACGTTACAGCTCATTCATAAAAAAGCTAAATTGATTTATTGATGCGTTTTATTTTATTCAATCTGAAAATGAATTTCACGATCTCCATCATGTGTTTTCAACATTTAAAAATCTAATGGAAGGATGTATATTTTAATGGAGTGTTCTCACTTGCGTTGAATGAGTAGGGACGACTTTGTGTTTCTGCACAGAAAGCCCAGTGATGATTGAGTTCAAACATCTTTCCTCTTAGAAAGCTGACTCAAGGTGCACAAAGGCCACTGATGAGGTAAATGAGTTTCCCTCTCCCCTATAATCTCCTTGTTTTGCTGCCATTCGGGAAAAAAGACATTTGAGGGGGCTCGCTCCCTCCCCATTCACTGTTGCATTCACACATTCACCTTGCTGAATGAGGATTCCTGTATTATAATTTGGCCAGAAAATTATTAGGAGGTAGATTGGCGGCTATCGGGAGACACAGGGCTACTATGAATGACAGGAATGGTATTATCTCAGCCTTTTCAAGGAGCTGCAGGTTTCAAACTGCCAGCTAATGATTGAATTAATTCAACAAAAGCAAATGATGTTTCTCTCAGTTTCAATGGCAGCTTCGCTAGGAAAATTCAAAGAGCAATTCTTCAGGTGCCATGTCATCACGGGGAAAGAACGGTGGGTAAATAAAACAGAGAGGAAGGAAGCGTTTACAATTTAAATAGGCATTAGTAAGTCATAACCCTCGGAGCACGTCTCTCATTCTAGCTCCCGCAATCCATGTTTAGGATTCACCAGATTTAATATAATAAATGCACTGTTTATAAATTTAGATAAACCCATGTGACATTTAAGTGTAATTCTTATTTAAATGGGACACTTTGCCTCCAAGTAAGCAAATGTGTTAGAATAACATGAAATCTGCATTCTATTACACACACCGAGTGCCATTGAGAGTGTGTTTTACATAATTTCACTGACTGTCTGAGAAAATGAATAAACAAAGAATTATGTAAAATGTTGTGATCTGAATTACTGAAATAATGCACATGATTAAGATGCGTGTAAGGGGGTGGTGTGCTGGTGCTGGCACTGTGCAGAGTGTTGGTTTAAGTAAAAAGCAGGGCAGATTCAACAACAACTACCAATGGAGACTCATATTTTCAGGGAAGGAATTAAAAGACTGTTATTTTCAACTAACTTCCACCAGTCAGACACTGCTGTAAAGTAAATTGAAATGATAAGGATGTTGAATGTAGAAGGTGAACACCCCCTTACTGATATTTTAAATATTTTAACACATTTCGAAGTACATTTAGATTATACCAGACCTCATTCAGTGTTTTATGTATTTTTAATGAAACTTTGCTAGAATATCTGTAGACAAATTATAGCATGCCAATTAACTTTCACACAATCTTACACCATATTTTAAAGGTACAAAAAAATTCCCTTTTTTGCAACCATGCACTACCTGTGTGAGACTTCACTGGCAGCTGGAGTCGAGCTGAACTTGTTGTACTACATCAAGGCGATATCCAAAACAAGATGATTGAACTTTGCCATTGGCTCCCTCTGTTGTTTTAATGGTGATGCATGGATTTTCTTTAACATGCTGCCAAGGGAGTCACATTAGCATGCCATTTAGAACCTGCATTCTTGCCTGAAATAACACTTATTGCATAATATCTCGATGAACAAGCTCCGGTAATACGCCACAATTAGCTGGAAAGCGTTTAGCATCTGCCAGCCCTCCACTAGCCACGATTATTTGGCAGTAGGTACACAAAGGGTTATAGGCAGTCGTTTGATGGACACACAGGCCTTTTGATTTTTAATTGTAATTGTAATCCTCTCCACTTGAGGACTTGGAAATGCATCGTTTGAACCCCCCCTCCACCCTCCTCTCTCCTCCACACACATACACACCACCACCACCACCACCTCCCTCCATCCCTCTACCCCCACCACCACCTCCTCCTCCTCCCGTGCTGGAGATGTGGAGTATTCAACGGCTGCCCACTTCTCGCCCGCATGTAGCATTAAAAGGTGTAATCCCACTGAAATGTAAATCACAGTTCTTGAAAACAAATTACGCACAAAGATAACAGGGCCAGCGCTCTATCAATAAGGCATCAGACAGGGCATGAGTAGTTTCTCTGTGTGTGTGTGTGTGTGTTTGTCTGCTTTTTTTTAATATATATATTTTCTTTCGGGGGCCAAATTGCAGCAGGCCTGTTATCAGGGGTAATGGTGAGCTGTCAGCCAAGCCAGGTTGATTACAAGGTTATAGTAAACAATCCCGTCTAACTGCTGTGGACAGACTGAAGGGGGGGACAGATGAGGAGTGCACATCACATTCATCAAGCAGATTTAAACGAACGCTCAGGGGTTCGATGGTTGCCATCACCGGCTCCCCAGTCTCTCTCATGATAATTGCCCCTATTTCTGCTTCTCCTCTGGTGATTTTTCCTCTGCAGACCTTCACTTAGTTATCCCATCTCTCCATCAAGCTGGTTATAATATTAGGAGAGATGAAATTTGTGAAAGTGACTGTCAATTTGTCAGCTGCTTCGTTTCAAAAGGGATGTTGAATATTGGAGAGAGAGAGAGAGAGAGAAAGAGAGGGAGGGAAAAAAAGAGCTCCATCTGAAATGATGGTAAAACCTGATGAGACAGAAAGGTGTAAATGGATGGTAACTGATAGGTATGCCAAGTAAAAGAACGCTGCTAAAGTATGTCATCTATTGGAAGATGGATTGATTTGACATCTCATTCTGCTCAACACACAGTATATTTTCTAGGGGCCTTGCGGTCATTGAGGCATATGATGTACCTGCAATGACCAGGAAAACATCTGTTTCCTGTTTAAAATACAGCTTTCATGCATGTCTCCTCTTCAAATCCGTCTTGCCACTTTTCCACTGAGGTGTCTGTAATCTTGGGGTGTAATACAGAGTGTGTATTTGAAAGGAGAAACAAGCTCGGCCTCTGGCATTTCTGCCTTCAACGGTGCCATTATTGAGCTCAATCAGCTCCTTGTTAGCGCTCAAGTCATTGAATTAAAGGGAGCGAGAGAAACAAATTTGCTACAAATCGAGCTTGTTGATATCCTGTAAAGTTGAGAGAGTGGTGCTGAAAGAAAGTTGGGGAGGGCAGGGCAGTGGGAGGGCTAGGGGAGCAAGGATTCATTTCGGCTAGGTTGCCCTCTGTCCTGAGTCCAGATAGTAAAGATACATACGCTGCCAAGGGAGGAGGCCAGGCTTTTTTGGGCCTTCTCCATTAGTACGAAGGAACAATCGGCTCCATTGTTTGGGCTGGGAAAGTGATGAGGTTGCAAATGGAATCCCGTGGAGGGAAACAAAAGATGAGGAGATCGTTTAGTGCAACCGGACTCTCCGGTAGGTGCCCCTCTTGGACACGTTAATTGATCTCATTTGTTACCTATACCTGCCTGATCAAGCTGCTATCATTGCCGGGTAGAGGCGGGGGGCTGAAGCTGGTGGTGTCATGCCCTGTTGAGATGCAGAGAGGACAGAGGATGATCGTTAAGACGTGACAAAGAAAGAAAAGAATGGACAGAATGTGTGGAGTGAGTATTAATGCAGATGCTCAAGGAGAGAAAATGAGCAAGTAAGGAGATGAGGAGGCAAGAGAAACAGGAGCAGAGGCGAGTAAGAGGGCAGCCTCTCCTGCCAGTCCGACACTCTAGTCTTACAGGCTTCATTTCACCGCGGCTCACTGAAACTAGACACCCCCAAATATCCCAATTACACCTGCACTTCTTGTCCTTGTGTAATGGGAATTCTGCTTTTTTTCCTCCCTTCTCTGAAACTCGGTGAACACAAAGTAGACAATTGTCCAGCAAGGAGCTGAGACGACCTGCTCAAACATCCATGTCTGTTTTACTGGAGGCAGATGGATCAGATGTGTTTTTAATGGCCCTAATTGGACACTGTATTAGTCTGTAGTTAGGTAAACTGTATGTCTGCTTTCTACAGTCACTGATCTCCACGTAGGGAGTATTTAATTCACATTTCATACATTTTGAGGGTAAATTCCTGGCACCTTTTGTGTGAGCCAAATACTGCTTGTTCTTTTCATAATAGAGCAGCATTAGACAGAAGAGAAACTCATATACAGATTTTCCTTCCCACAAAACCCTACAACACATCAGGGACCTCAGACATCATAGTGAAAAATAAAGCTCCAAAGTTCCAAAGTAGTGTGGAATAATTTCCGATTTTCATGTTAAAATGTGATTTTTTGCACTCCAAGAATATGCTGTGACGGCCAATTTGTGGCATCATTGTCATTCTTTCCACATTCCTATTCCTCCACGTTGCTGTTTGTGTTCACTTCAACCTTTTTATTACCCATTGAGAATGATTTACTGACTATGCAGAGGCCAAGAAGGCAGAGGAAGTCTCTGAGGACTTTACCCCCTGTGTTTTCATGAGCTGATTTGCTACCTTCTGGTTGAGCGATGATGTGCGTATCCTTTTGCCCTCAGCGAGGCAAAGTGCAAGTTTGTTTGTTCAAGGTCTCCGAAAAAGTGAGCGTGCGATCTCTGGCTGTGCTCTTTTGTCTCAGCGTGTCTTTTGCAACTTCGCCCCCCTCCTGCCGGCATGTCTTCTGAGCTGGCATGGCAGGGTGAGAGCTCTCCAAGCTGCCCGCAGCTTCACATGCATCCTGCTTGGCTGTCACAAGACGAGATGGGCGCCATTCAACCCAATTAGTGAAATCCACTCTGATGTTGGGAAGAGGGGGGAAAAAAGGGAAAGAAATCACATTTTTATTTCGCCCCTGTCCGTCATCTGCCAATTTCACTGGAAGTAAGAGAGTGGCACCAATTAATGACCGTGGGCTGGAGGCGGCACCAGCACTGGCACAAGAACAGCATGTTTCAAGCGTCGGGTGGCATCATGCAAGGCCTGCTTCTCTACCGACGCTAAAGTAAATGAAATGAGACTAATAGGGAGCTCGTTTCCAGCCGCTGATTAAAAGGCCTGGGAGCTCCTGAGGCATCGCCCATGTCCAGGTCTAGGCCCGGCATCACGGGGCCTTCACATTGCTCCTGTAATGTCATTTTGGACATCAGCACGTCTGTCTCCCTGAGGTCATCCTTCTTCAGACTCTCTCATTTTTGTTTGTTCTGCAGCAAAGGCGGGTTAGGAAATCTACACTTTCCTTTGGGGTGTTAATTAAGGGGAGCATCCAAAATTAATCAGCAAATTCACTAGGGCGAAGGGCGATGTGTCTGAAGGCCTGGAAACAAAGTCCGTGGCGCGCCCGCGGAGAAAGAAGCCCTCGGCTATGGCCAGGCAGGAAAACAAGTGCACAGACGGCGATCTGACACAAAAATTCATGTAAGTATAAAATTTTACACTCATTTTCCCTGTCAGCTTGTCACAATGAATTATAAAGGTTGATTCGCTTATCTGGCTAAGGGAAATCACACACGCCCGGTCATCTGAACACCATCATATGGTCAATGTCTGCTGGTGGAGGCCTGTGCTAAACATCAAGCTAAAGCTACATCGGTAGGACCACAGGAGGTCGGTCTCTCCTTCTATAATATCGATGATTCTCAACCAAGAACGGGAAGACAATCTCAACATTATGCAGCGGTTACTAATTCAAACACTGCTGCTTTGTTTTGGCTTTCTACCTTCAGTGACAAATTTTCTTTTTCCAAGGTTCAGCCACTTCCTTTCTCCTTTCATTCACCTTATCCCCACTTTCATTACACCAGCATACTTAGATAACTCTCCATTTTTGTCTTTCAATTTATCTTTGAGTTTTTTTGCCACATTCTCTAATTAGCACAGTGCCTGCAGGCTATTTGTGACCTTTCCATATGTAAATAGATGGATGCTTCCCTCCCTCTCCCCTCTTTCTTTCCTTCTCTCTGACTTGCAGTGACAGGATGAGTGCAGGCAGAGTGAGCCAGTGCTCATGTGTGGATGGATGACACCACTCAAGGCATGTTTGGCAGCGGCTCCGGCAATATCGGGGAGCGAGGTGTTTGGGAGCGTGGTGATTGACAGCTGCCAGGTGTGACACTGCCAGGCTAACACAGTGTGTAGCAACTGTCTCCTGTCACGTCCCCTCTCCTCATCGCCCCATCGCGCCGAGGCACCGCGTCACTCACACCGTCCTTTAAGCCCTCTCACCCAGGGTGCTTCAGCTACTGTGCAGCTGGAGTGCACTAACTGCCGAGTGCACTTCGGAGAGGCCTTGACACTCAATAGCTATAGTTTCTTGATCTAGAACAGGAGTTTGTTTTATACTTTAGAGCATTTATTTTTTAAGTTGATATTGACTAGTGGTGGGGAGAAGAGTAAGCTTTGAATTTATTCAAAGTTTGGATATAAAGAACCAAACTTGAGTCTTGACTGAGTTTTATAATGAACCGAAAGCTAAAGACACCAAGATCTGCCATGTGTGATATATAAATATTTTTGTAGACACTAAAATTGGTAGTTTACCTTTTAGGCTCCAGATTCACTAAGCCAACCTCCAAGAAGTGACACCAAAAGATCAACTGATCCATTGCCTTAAGTTCCCCCAAGTCTTTTTACAATAGTTGAGGTGTGTAACAAAGTTTCTCAAGTGCGGAGTTTTTAAATAAGTAGTCATTTTTAAGTAAGACACCATTTACACACCTATACCTGCATGAAAGGAAGTCCTTGTCAGTAGTCTATATTAGTAATATGTCAAAGAAAACCTAACATTGCAAAAATACCAACAGCTCAAATTAAATTACCATTTTCATGCCATGAAACTTTTTAAATGGTCAAATTTCATGCAAACTGGAAATATGATATGAAAGTCACAACTATACAGAAGAAGGAAACGTCTAAGAAACTGCAATACATGTGTGAGAACACTGATTTATTAGGCGTAACAGTCGGTCCGTCAGTTGCCTCAACTGCCCATTTAACATCCTTTATTTGACAAATGGCTGCCAGCAAAGCAGGGGCAAAAATACCGCAAAAACTACGGCCGATGGTCAGCCACAGATGCTCAACAATGGCCCAGTGTTGCAGTTGGCTTGGTGTGTCAAAAACCTTAGAAAAGCATGCTTAAGGAAAAAAGTGACACTTAAAAGGCCAACAATAGCAGTTGTATGTCAAAGTTATATGTCAAACACTGTCAGAAAGAAGCCTATTCTATTAATTGGAGGTTTCATATGCAGTGCTATAATTTTTTTTTAAATGTCTTGTTTTTTTAATAGCTGATGCCTCCGTGGTACATCTAGTGCAGCTGGGTGAATGAACGAGGTTACACGGAAAAACATATCAAAGGATTTAGTAACAAGCCAACACTGGCAAAAGCCCTGCTGAGTTTGGGGTGAATATTAATGATTCCTTCTCGTTGCCGAAGTCGAGTTACACGCAATTTAATGTAATTCAGCCATAAACTGGTGTCAGGACCCCGGTTTGAATAATGGGCTCTCTGGCTACTCACCAGGCTCCGCTCACAGAGACAACTTTGGGGAAACAATATGAAAAGAATACATATGAAGTTGGTGAGACACACTGGCTGCTGAAGAACTTCTCTCGACGCCAAAAATGGAATACGCTGCCGGTATGAAACCCAATATGGATTCTTATTCCTCAGAGACAATCCAAAGTGTTTTTACTCACATTAGCATACATTACAGAAGAGGCGGCTAGATTGCCAAACCAGATCACTTTAAAAGACAAATGCGTACAGTGAATATGAAAGTGAACCCAGTTATTATGGCATATTAATTGATGATAATCTTTTGTGCCAGTTCACCACTTAGAAATGGATGATCTCTGACCTGTGAATGGTGATAAATATAGATACAAAGCAGGAGAGGCAGTTAAGCGCTGATAAACACAAATGAGTGCACACACACACACATAGCAAATAACTTAGGAGAGTTGTCATCCTCTGTGCACACACACACACACACACACACACACACATGGGGATGTGCAGATGAGACAAGACACAGCAAGTAAATAAAGCTGAAATATATGCGACATAATTGTTTTACCCAGTCATTGCATTTAATACATGAATAATGTCTACAAATGGCAGGTCTATTCCTTTCATTTGCTGGAGAGAAGTGTATTTACGGACTGCTGGTGGTCCCTGGAGGCCCCCTCTCCCCCCCTCAGCAGTATTTAATACCTCTAAAGTGCATAATTGCTGATCAGAGAGTCTGCAATGCTCTGTTTGGTGTGTAAAGGACTTCTTTCAACAAGGAGTGGAGAAAGGAAGTGGGAAGGAATGCTACACCTCTGGTATCATGTGCCATATTTGTTCACAGTGGTTGGTAGTAGCAGGGACAAACACAACGGCAGAGTGGCTGTCTCAATAGCAGGCCGGTATCTCTTTACCGGGGTCTTTTTGTGCGAGGGAACAGGCTTGGTTGTCGTGTAGCGTCGGCTAACCATCGGGAGCACAGAAAGCCACTTAATAAGTAAAGGCTCACAGTGTGATTCCGATCTGGCACGGTGACCTCTGGAGAGGCGCACCCACAGGCTCTCTGTGTTTCTCAGTGTCCATGTCCCCCCCAGCCACAATGGGTGGCAGGGACGTGACATCAACATTATCCCCCTCTGCCTCACTCCCTAGCTGAGCACCTGCTCAGCCGCCAACCACCACCACCACCACAACAACCCCCTCCCTTCAACCCCCAGAGTGGTGTCACCGGCCAGGGCCAGGGCCAGGGCCACGGCGCATTCCAGCCCGACACTGATGCGAGGTGACCGGACTGGCCGGTTCACACGGCCCCTCCAGTGGCGCTGGGGCCAAAGCCAGAGTCGCACGCAGACAGCTGGAGGAGACGGGGGGGAGGAGGAGGAGGACGAGGAGGAGGATGCAGGGCACAAACAGCCAAAAGAGAGAACAAGTGGAGTTAAAGTTGACAGGTTCAACAGAGCAGCTGAATGTCAGTAACAGCAGCCAAAGCAGCGCTTGAAAGTAAACAGACAAAACTTGTTAAAGTGGTAATCCGTTGGGTTTATGTGTTTTAATTTTTGGCAGTACCGCTACACATTTCTTGGATCAATGGATCTTTAGTTGATGAATTTTAAGTATCTGCACCTTTTCACTTTGCTAAATATTCAGGTCTTTTTCATTTATTTAAAGGAAACTGGTGTTTTCTGTTGTGTGGAACTTCTTAATCCAATGATTCCTGGGAGAAAAGACCTAGCTTACACAACTAATTTGTAACAGCTTTCATGAATTGAAGTGGATACATGTAGAATCACTGTTTTTATATGTATGGACTATTAACATTTACTTAGATTAAGTATTAAATTACAATATTTGGTTTGCTAAGATTTGAAAGCTATAAACTACTGAATGTACTGAAAGTCGAGGTAAAACTTATTGTCTTTCCACTTCAGAAAAAAAAAACCTAATAAGACTTTTTGCATAGTAATTAATTTATTATTTTACCTAGTATAAATCTCATATTGATAGTTTATATACTATACTAAGATTTTCAACTCTTAAAATCTTAAGATCCACAATAAAGGTCGGGTGGAGACTGGCTGCTTCACTTTCTCACTAGTATTAGTCAACAAGTAGCAACATTAACATGTATTTATATTAAAGTGTAAGTTTTTAATGTCTAATATGAAGCTTATCTGCCTTCAATATCAAGCTAAAAATGCCAAAATATTTTCCCTGTGTCCTTGTTCTTTTTCCACGCTCGGAAAAAAAAAATTAGAGGACAAGATGTCAGTTTTTTTCCCACTTTTATCTTAAAAATATGGAGCTCATATTGTCAGTCTCTCTGCGTTGCTATTGAATAAAGAGCTGTTGACTGAAGAGGATAATCTTGAGGAGAGGATAAAACATTGAGAAGGTTGTACATTGAAGTAGTGCTCTGCGCTGATTCAATGGTGCACTTTAATATTTTAAATCAGGGGGGCTATTAATTATTTATAGAAAACTTGTGTGTTCACTTTAAGTCATTTAACAGAGAAAAAACACAATTTTAAATACATGTTTTTGTCAGAAATGCAGCTTTATGGACTGCACACTGACCCATTCATTATTATATTTGAATAATTAATTATAATGGTGAAACAAAAGAATTACAAACTCTGTGTTTTAATTAAATGTAACTGCTTTCAGGCATATTCTGTCACCCTGACAAATATTTCACTCCTTCTCAAATGCGAAGATGGGTAGCTTGTGCTATCAGGAAAGTGTTAATTAATGAAAGACAAACCTTCTTCAACTTGGTGCACATATGCAGGCATAACCCCGGCTCTCGCCTTGCACTTAGGCAGCCACTTATACACTCACACACACACACACACACACACGACCTTATTAGCCGCCGTCCTTATGTGGGATCACTGTTTGTCGGTGAGCCGTTGCTCCACTTTTTTTTTTTCTGAAGGAGAAACAGAGAATGAAAGAGAGAGGCCTGAAATAATTTGTTTAATTTGGAGCAGCTCCCAACTCAGCAGGTGAGAGGAAGGGGGAGAAAGAGAGAGTGTGTGTGTGTGTGTGTGTGTGTTTTCTTTTTGTGTGCAGATCTTCTCATCATATGGGAGGCGGGGGGGTGGGAGTTGTTCGGGTAGCAGATCAGGGTCTCACTTCACTTGCCCCAGCTGCAGACCCTCGGTTTGTTGGTTTGGGTCATGATGAGATGTGGAAAGCAACCCCCCCCCCCATCAACCTCGCCTACCCCCCTGCCGCCGATCCCTACCCTTTCTCTTTCCCCCACCCCACCGACCCTACAGCACCCCCCCGCCTTCCTCCACGACCCTGCCACCACAAACCCAACTCCTAATTATCTCTGAATAGCAATTTTATTGAACCCTAATTTGTGGTAATGAATTGTGATAGGTGGCGAGGCAGAGAGAAAGAAAAGAAAACCTACACCCCCCCCCCCCCCTACACACACACACACTTCCTCCTCCACCTAACACACACGCATACACACACCTCCCTTTGTTAATTGTTAGGGCACTCACTTTCACCCAGAGCTGTTGCTGATAATCAGTGTTATTCTCCGTGTTTGACCCTGGCTGACCAGATAAGATGTTCATATGATGTCCAATTCAGGTTTAGTTACATAAGAACAAATGTAATGTGTGAAGCATTAGATTGGTCAATTTGCAGGGAAAAGGGAATAATCATGACTGATGCTTTACACTTTTGGATGAGTTTTCACCACAATGCCTGCAATGAATTTTTTTTTTCCTACAAGTTGGCAACAACCTGCTTCCTACAATAAACAAACACCAATGTGTCGCTTTTACATTTAAGGGGCACTCTGGGCCCCGGATCTCTCTTTTGGCAGAGCTCGGTCACTTGAAACGCAGCGAGCGAAGCGGTTGAAGGGCACTCGAGCCGCGGCTGCAGCCGAGGACGAGCCGGTGATTCAGCGGTCGGCAGGGAACGCCGCAACAGGACTCTTCTCTGTGGAGCGTCGGAGAGTTCTCATCAGACAGTTTGGGGTCACGGGGTCAAACCAGCCGGCCCTGTAACAGATGAGCCTCTCTGTTTGTCTTTTTACTCTTTCTCTCCGGGAGGAATAATATGGCCGAGTGTATGAATATGTGAGGGAGAATGGGTGGATCTACAGTTACTGTAAAGTTGCTGTTATATGCAGTTTAAACACGCCATCGATGTAGATTTAAATAAATTAAAGTGGATCTATTGGAGATTTCAGAAATACTTCTATGTGCATTTACAATCTTTTTAATTTGTTGCATTTAAAGAAAATATTTTTTGCATGTGGGTTCAGGTTTTTTTTATTTTATTTGTTCTTGATTGGCTTTTCTATTGTTAAAAATCAATGAATCAGATACATGTGCAGCATTTGAATGGTGGTGAGTGTTTGTGTGATATCCAACATTTGGAGGACGGCTGTTAAACTTCATTGCATTTGCATTTTTTTAATAAAAGAGAAAAGGAAAAAGGAAATGAACAAATAGTAAACAAGCAAAGAAACATATTAAAGCAAATTAAAACAAGTTAATTGAAAAAGTCTATTAAAATGTTTGGCTAACTCCAGGAATGAGAGAAGTGTTTTCTTACCACTGACTGATAAAACAATGTTTGTTTGTTTTTTTTGGGGGGGGGGGGGGGGGTTATTGGTACAGATTCCTCCGTGTCATTTGTCCATTAATTGCTGATGCAGAATTATAACACATGTACATTGCTATTGATTGTGTATGATCACGTGATCAAATTCAAATTGTATAAAAATGGAGGAATATTTTTGCTTGCAGATGATACGCTGATACTTCCCATGGTTTATATTAAAATCAAAAATCACTTGGTTAGAGTTAGGAAAGGATGATAGCTTGGGTTAAAACATTAAAATGTGGTAATTGCCTGTGGAATCCCGCTCTGTGTCAATATATGGTGAATTATTACACTAGTTTCATAGCCCCTGCTTTCTTCCCTCATAATTGTATAAAGGTTAAAGGATACTGTACTCAACATATTGGAAAGCTAAATAGGCTGCAACCGCTATGAAGCCCCAGACCCCAAGGTGCCCCGAAAGTCCTACAAGTTCTCTGCTTGTCATGTGGCTTTACTAATATGATTAATTGCAAACATTTTAATTGCAATTTCACACCACAAATGTACAACATCAGTTAAAGTGGCTCCTGTGTTATTACCTGATCTCTTGCCCTTGTCTTTTAAAGGGGTCTTGTCAAGAATGTAGTTTTAATACCCTTATAATTTAACTTTATGTTGTGCTCTAGTGATATGTATTCCTTGGTAAAGTTGTGTTTAATAACATTACAACACTGTCTTTATTAGGGGTTCCAATAGCTATTTTATTTTCCCAAGGACCCTAATTGGTCAATCCGGCCATGTTAAATACCTACTAATTCTTAACCTTTCCTATCTTATACTTAATGCCGTTTTTTAATATTTCCTTGCAGGTTGGCTCTTTCATTTGCAGTTTCATTTAAGCTAAACAGGTTATTTGCAAACCATCTCAAAGATAATTAACCCAAGCTAAAGGATATTTAGAAATAAATGAATGAATGAAACTGAGCAATATGGGGTCTTTAAGATTGATTAAAAATCCTGATAATTTAAACACTAGCTTTGTTTCTTTTTCTTTCTTTTCCTTACCTACACACCCAGAGTGAACAAAGCCCCACCGTTGCAAACTTTCTCCTCCATGATTGGAAAGGATCTCCAGCCTATATCTGGTCATACAAACACTGTTTACTCTGGGCTTCCTGTCTGTGGACTTACATTAAAATGTGTAGATTTAGAGATTGGGAAACTAAAGTCGCTAGGCTTTTCAGTTGGATAACGGCTTCCTCTCTCTCTCTCTCTCTCTCTCTCTCTCTCTCTCTCTCTCTCAGACCCCCCCTCTCCTCCCTCCTCTCCTCCCTCCTCTCCTCCAACCCTCTGTCACACTGTCGTCCAATACCAGATGGTAGGCGTTCAACACGGAGACCAGCACCGCTAAGCTAAAATACCTGATTACAATTCACCAATACAATTCAAATATCATGGGCAGGCTTAAGGATAATACCTCTGTAACAATATCATTTATTTTTTTCCCTGTTCCCTTTATCCTTGTTTTACTGGGAGAGGAGACTGTAAAGCCCTTTCTCAAACAGATAAAAGAAAAGATAACCTTTTTTTCCCCCTGTCCTCTTCCTCTGTTCCTTTTGGGGATTATTTATTTCTTTTCCTCCCCTTGTGATCTGATTCGTTTTTCATCGAGTTCCAATAATAATATAACCGATAAGAAAATAATATTTTCTTTAGACAATGTCTCAATATTTTAGGGAAATAAGTAGACAAATAATTGAGATGAAAATATTTATAGGATGTAAATTGTGCCCTTGCTGACATTTTGGAGCCATGACAATAATGAATGAAAATGTTATGCCAAATTCATATTTATGCTGTTTATTCATATTTTGAGGAATATATTCCACTCCAGCACAGTCATACATATACATTGTGTTGTTGTAAATGCATTAATACACTAATAATTACGCTTCATGTTAATGGTGACATATTTAAAAATAAAAAACCTCAGGGCAGTTAATGTAAAAATGTAAATAAATACAGCTGTAATATAATTTTAGATTTACATTATAATTTTTAAATATAATATTCTGATATGAATGCTTCTGAACACACCATACCCTCACAGAAATGTACATTTGACATGTGTTTTATCCAACAAGAAATAATATAAACATAATATAAATATTGTATTTTTATATTATGAGTTGATTTGTTGTTTTTTTGTTTTTCTGAACACCATGTGGGATTATTTGTTTCTCTCGTAGCTCCAATTCTCTTCTTAGAGGTTTTTTAAGATGAATTTCAACATTAATTAAAAAAAATATTAAATGAATTCATGCACTAATAATGTTGTATGTCTGATGTTTTAGTAAACAATCTAATGTCCAATGAAAAAGACAAAATGCAAAATAAAAAAACACTGAAATACAACAATGTTAATGTAAGGTATCAAAATATCTTGATGTTATAACTCTAAAAGCAGACACATATGTTCATGGTGCATTATATTTTGTCTGTGCAATTATAAAACACATATGGGCTGCATGTCCAATATCTGCACTGTCGGCTTTTCTTTTCCTTATAAAGATACAACACGATGACTTAAGATCATAATTCTAATTAAATAAACAAAAAATAACATTTACGATGGCGAATATTGCGTTTTTTCTTTGTATGAGATCACTATTTTGAAAGGGAAGTTCTTTCTTTAAATGTATTGAATTGATTTTTCACCCTTTAATGGTTTCCATGAGTCTAGATGACTTTAAATAAAGAGAATAGACTTTTTTTGTTTGTTTAAAGAGCTGCAAAATACCCAGATTCAGATCCCAATTGAACTTTTTTTTTTGCCACTTTTTTGCTTTAAAGAAACACCGCCTCATCTGTCTTTGTTCATGTGTGTGAAGTAACGGTCTAATATTAAAACACTTCCTCACAACAGCTCACACTTTACTGCATGTGTCGCCGCCGTACAGAGCGGAAACCTCATACCTCCAAAGTGAGAAAAAAAAAACAATTTTTTAGCTTGACCCCAACATGCATGTTTTTGAGTTTACGCAGCTGGTTTGGAAAAATGTCTCATGAAGAGAAGGGGTTTGTAGAAACTTCCCATCACCCCAGAGGGAGTTTATACGCCTCAACATGAACACACGCAAAAAAAAAATCCCCCCCAAAACTGGACTTGGGAGGTTTTTCAACTGACAGCAGCAGAAAAAGAAAGAGAGAGAAAGCAGCGGTTGCTTGCTGTTTGGAGGCGAGTATGTTATTCTTCCATGGCCAGAGTGTGTTTTTCTCTCAGAGTGTAATCTCTGGTGTGGGCAGAGGTGCATCTAGCCGCCCACACCACTGGCACTCCTGCCCATGTAGCACCCATAACACCGAACCATTAGTGGCATGGCAGTCTACCCACATCTCCACCACCTTCATTAGTCATTCAGCTCCTTATTTTTGTTTGGTTTCCCCTCTGGCTCCTAATTAATGCTTAATCGAAACTGCTGAACTGAGCTGGTAGAAAATTCATGAATATTAAAATCGACCCTGACGTTTTTTCTCGCTTTCTCCTTTTTTTTCTCCTTTTTATTTTTTTTTTCTTCTTCTTCTTCTTCTTTTTTTGGCTTGTCTACAGTAATAGCCAGGCACCATTTATTTTTGTTGCTGTCAGATTTAAGGCGTCATGTTTCTTTCCCACTTTTAACTGTTGTAACAATGAGGGAAGATAGTGGGCAACAGAGTCGTATTTTGCCAATTTGAAGTGAGCGGAGAGAGTTTCTCGTTTCACTTGGATGCATGTTTTTTTTTATATTTTAGGGAATTTAGTTTCACGTTGATCGAGGCCTGTAAGTGAAGCAGACAGAAAACTCCTCGGGGTTTGAGACCCTCAACGTTGCCACAGATGTAAATTGATAAACAACATAACACCATGAAGTCAAATCCCTCGGCGCCTTTCGGATAATTCCTTAATTCACAGAGGAAACTTGTTAAAGAAGTTTTATTTCAAATCAAATCCCATAAAATAGATTTGTATTGACCCGTGCTGACAGGGCTGTTTGCAGACTGGAAGCTGTGTGGCATCACCACAACCCATGATTTGTTTTTAGAAGTTTTAAACTGCAGGCTCAGCATCATTTCTGTTATATGACCAAGGTTGCTAAGTTCATTTCCTCTTAAATCTCCTCAAAAAATTAGTTTCTGAATTGATCTGGTTTTGAGACTGTTATTTTGTCTCACAGATTAAAGGATTAAAGGTTTCCAGGCTTGAAACAACATTTGGAGAATACTTCAAACAATGAAAAAAAAGGGGGATGTTTCATATTTAATAAAGTTTAATTTGATATCTTCTTCATATAACCGTTATCTAAGTGTTCAGAGTCTGAGGTTTTGATTTAGTTTTTATTCATAAATGATAAACTTTGCGGCGATCTCGACTTACAGTTTGACTTCCTGTGTGTGCAAGGAATTTAAAAAAAAGATGCGTTTACAAATTTTTACAAATGATCCAGTTATTCATGCAGCTTACAGAAGATCACTTGTGAATGTGTTTTCTTGTTACCTCTAATGGAACATGATTATTAATTTTTCCTTGGAGGATGCCCTGTCAACTCTTTTTGAGGCAAGCGAGTTTGTGAGCAGAAAATCATTTAAAAATATACACTAACCACTGCTGTTTATCATATTTTACTAAAAAATATGAATCTGAAATGAATTTATTCAAATGCCCAACTTTTGATTCTTTCATTATTCAGAAGCTTGCATGAGACGTTCTTATATAACTGTATATGATTGTGAAGAACACTTCCCACAACAGCACAATCACGTTGCTCCTTTTAAATAAATAAACATATGTCTATATTTGCTCTGACTAAATTGATGGTGGCATGGCAGGCAAACCAAATTGAAATCTTAGTGACAATTTCTGTGAAGTTACTCAAATACATTTTGACTTCTGACAAGGGGATGCACTTTATAAAACAGAACATGCCATCAGTGGAGCCTTGCATTTGCATAATGAGGATACTTCCATTTCCGCCAGCAATGTTTTTGACAGCCTCTAACTAAAAGCCGCGGTGGAGAGGAGTGAGAAATGTCGATACAAATAATCCAGAAGAGGCAGAAAGAGGGGCGATCAGGGCAGCCACTGGATCCATCAAAGAGCAGGGCGAACAAAACAAATTTAGTTTGAAAAAAAACAAGAGTGTGTGTTCAAGCTGCTGTGATGCTAGGTGACCCTGGCATAAAAGGGACGGAGGCGCCTTCTGCCCTGAGCTACAGCCTTGACTTTGAACGCACCGGAGACGAGTTGGACCGCAGGAAAAACTACTCCAGAGGTTCTGATAGGTTGACAAATATGAGTGAACTGACGCTAATGCCATGTAGCTCTTTTGCTCTAATTGTTGATTCAATTTGCTAATGACTAATTTGATTTAAGTGGCAGGCACATCTCCATGTGTGCAGGACATGGAGAGGAAGAACAACAACAAAAAAAAATGGACTGGAGGTGGCGTGATGGCTTGTCACGCAAAGGCTGCTCGCCTATGAATATTCCATGAGAGTTCACACTTAATTGTTTCTGATTTGTTTATTTTTTTCAATACAGTGCTTTAGCGCACACTCCATCAGTCCCTGTGTTGACACCCCGTGCACCCCTCCCTCCAACCCCCCCACCCCTTCTCCCCCATCCTCCTCCTCCCGCTCATGCCACCCTCTCCTCACCATCCCCCACACTTTCACAAGTGGTGCTCAGATGTCCATCAAACACAGCAATGAAGGATCACTATAAGTTGTTGGAGCCTGTCAACAAAAGCACTCTACCACTTTGTCCCCCCCCCCCCTCCCCTCATATCCCTCCCTACCCCTCCCTCCCTGTTCTCCCTTGTTGAGCCCGCTGGAGATCTCTGATGTGAAGGAGCAGATGAATTTCTAACCAGACATTTTCGGGCCCCTATTGAGCGCCGCTACCTGTTGCCAATGCAAATGGATTCCAACTCCAAAGATCCAAAGGAAGCGTATTGTTCCACACACTGAGCGTTTGAGTCCACTCGCATGTTGTTTGCCTCTTGGAGTGGACGTGTTACTTTGGCTAGATGGAGAATAAAGGTTCAACATGACCCCGCAGTTGCACTCGGGCGCTTGGTCCAGGCGCATAGTGAACGAGCGGCAACACATGGCAGTTCAAAGTGGTTGTCTCTCCAGTTTCCAGCGGCGCAGACAGAAATTATGAGAGCCAGAGTAAACGTTTCAGCAGAAGGTTCAGTGAAAATTGTTTGCGCAAACGTTGATATAAACGTGTTCCAATATGGAAACTGTAACATAAGGAGAGTACGAAGACACGAGTACTCACCCACATGAAAGCCTCAGACTTTGCTCTCTTCTTGCTTACTGGAAGTACGTTATTGGCGTCCATCGCTCCACTCCAAGTCCGTTGAGTCTTGTTTTTCTGTTTTTTTTTAAAATCCCTCTCTGCCCTGGCTCTCCTTTACCTTTGTACTTGCCTTGTTCTGGCCGGACTTGTAAAGAAGCGAATCTCTTTCCTTTTTGCCTTTTATCCTCTCCCTTGATGGCTCTTCTGAGCTGCATGACTTGCAAATCACACCATGATATTAAATGGGATTGACATTTTCAGATGTAAATACATAGAATATTTCATATTTGGTAATGGGCGATGGAAAGTGGATGGAAGTCTAATTATTGTATAATGATATTTTCCCTCTCAGATCTGCCAGGGCTGGCGAATGTGTTGCTATGGAGATTATGAATAAATATGGCCATGTATTTATGTATTAATTCATCTGTGTGGATATTTATTTGGTGTTTGCTCATGTATTCATTTATTAATTTATACATTTGGGTCGTTGTTTCGTCTGGACAAAACGAGGCCGCCGCGATGTGAACATCTTCCTCCATTTTTTTTTTGTTTGAATCGTGTCACCGGAAATTGAAGTGAAACAGCCAATCGGATGAGAAGACACGTGTTCTCAAGACTTTCCTGAAGAAAAAAACAACAACAACAGCAAAAACTGACAGAAAGAAAGAAAGAAAGAAAGAAAAACTTTGGTAATTTGTTGAAGTTTTATCTTTTTTTTTCCCTGCTGTTGGATGTGAGTTATTGGTGCAAAGCCTGCAGAAATCTGAGGCAGGTCACAGGAGAGTGACAGTTTAGGGCAGTTTATATTAGTATTGATAAATAAACATTATTTAAAACATCTGTCAGGCCCGGTTAAATATCCTCAGTGTGGTTCAGTAGCTTTGCCAACCCAGGGCATCGAATATTTAATTATTGTACTAACTGAATAATGAAAAAGTCAATTTCCAGACCGACGCCCCATATTCAGAAGACAATTGCATTTCTAATATCTGCATGTGAAATCTTCTTCACACACCCTCCCCTTCCCACGTCCCATCTCGATGCCTCGCAGGGCTGCGAAGTCTCCTGCATTACCATAGCTCTCTTCCTGACTAAGTCTGTTCCTCATATTCACTTGTCGTGGCTAATTACGTGTTTAACCCTGTGCTGGTGAGCTTGTTTTACATTCAAATTTATGGGGACCTCGCTGATCTGAAGAAGCAGGAATGAGCGGGGACACGACGGCAGACATCAGTCTTCTGGTAATTGATTATCCTCTTTAAAAAAGGGACAGCTACCAGAGGACTGCCGTCTTGCAGTTGTTGACCTTTGACCTCTGACGGAGTGAAAATATAGAACATATAGAAAGCAAAGTTCACAGGTGGATGGCAGGTGGGAGGAGGGTGCACATTTATATTTGCAAAATGATGGATATGCTGTATTTACTTTTCCTAAATGTTGACATTTTTCTGAGGGCTTAAAAATAATAATAATAGTATTATTGTTATTATTATCATCATTATTATTATTATATTTGTTGTTCTGTAATGTGATTTGCATTTTTATTACCCACAAATGCAAATATTTCTGTTTTCATATTAACACGATGCTGTTGCAATAATTTTCTGATCTTGTTGCTTGTGGAATAAATAATTATGCATATGTTGTCAATATTTACATTTCCACTGTTTAATTTAATTCTAATGGAAGTCCCTGGGCGATACGAGCAGCAGCTAATAGAAGAGAAATGATTAAAGCTTTCTCTATAATAACCCTGCTGAAACACAACTTGCTGTACTGTAATCTAATGTAGTATTTCAGTGTTTACAGACTACAGCTACTTTGATCACTTCTATTGTTGATTTAATTTCCTGATGTAATTTTTCAAATCCTATTTAAAGGACATCTCTGGTAGGTTTTTATTAGTTTTGGAGCAAATTTTAAAAAAAAAAAAGAGAAAAGAAAACAGTTGTTTGTGCGAGTCCCTGCATTGTTGGATGTGTGTGTAACAGCTTGGCTTTGCTTTTTAATCATTACCACACACCCTCCCTTCTGTACAGTGGTTCCATTGTGCTGTAAGCAGTGTGTATGGTGTGTGTTTGTGTGTGTGTTTGGCATGCAGTACCAGGCCGGGTCAAAGCAGCTTAGTTCCGATCTGTTGGGTGACCTGCCCGAGCCTTGCCGGCCTTACTGACCCGTATGATTTCATTATAGAGAGGTGAGGCGCATGGCCTCTGCACACACACGCACCCACACACACACACACATACACAAACACACACACACACACAGAGGTGTAGCTGCACATGTGCATAAATACACTTAAGGCATATATACATACACTCGGGCAAACATTGCCTATACAGGAATAAACACATATACATAAAAACATCGAGAGATTCTCTTCTTCTTTAAAACTGTGGTTTAAATTGCTCACAAACATTTAAAATTCAATATGAGAAGAACTCACTATACAAATGTTTATGATTTAACTTAAATTCAAGGATTTCGTTCCAAATAAATCAAAGAATTTTCGCTGATTTTTCATGTTTTCACTCAAGGCTGATTTTCAAAACATTGATAAAAAAAGAGCCTAAAACAAGTTTGCATCTCTGAGTCACTAAATATTTTTTTGAAGATACAAGGCTACATTGAAATGATTACAAACCAAAAATGAGCTATCAGGAGACAGATAAATCCAATGAATGCATGCAAGTTGTAACTAAAGTGTCATTGTTTAATTCCTGGAAAACCATTTGTGGAAATTAACAATTTAACTGTCACCAGAAGCAGCGAGGAAGTATTGATCCTCAGTCAACTATTCATGAGATGACCATATAAATGACAACAGACTTTTATTCCTTGTTGATTAGAAAAATGTGTCCGATTGCTGCAATTACATTTAAACACAAACACTTCAACTCACACTTAAAAGCAAACTACATCAAATCCCATATAGACATCCTCCTGATAGTAAACATTTCTTCGATCTGTTTCAACACAAACGTGAGTGTGTTGAGTTTGGTGCTGGTATCAGAATAGTCGTACCGAGCATGATCACTAGATGGCGATCTAGGTTAAAGCAGTGTGCTGCTGTCGAGCCCTGAATAGCACGAACACAGGGCTTGTCAGCAGTCTACTGTTCTGTGGCAAGTGATCCTCCTTATTGAAGTGTACACACTCATAGCATGTAGCGCTATGGAATATGGAACAGGATTTGGTCTCACTTTTTTTCTGGGATTGAGGATTTTCTTACATGCTTGTGAGGGACGCGTGTTCTGAGACCGAAAAGCACAAAAACAACACTTCTGAGATTCAGAGAGCAAATGTATCACCCTGGGTGAGATCACACCACAGCTAATATCTGATTCTTAATTAGGTAAGATTGTGTTTTGACCCCAGCTAGCCCAATTAGGCTTAAGCAAGATCAGGATGACAAATTCATGTCTGAGTTTCAGTTTAATTTGTTTATTCGTGATAAAATGAAAAAAAAAAAAAAAACTAAAGAGGAGCAGTGATTAAAACATGGTGATAAAACACGTCTAGAAAAAAATGAATTTGTGAGGGAACAATAGGTAGTGCTGATAAATCCTATCTCAGGATTTAGGGGTGCAAAAGTCTCGTTAATCCCGGTGTTATCATAAGATAACAGAACGTGTTTTTCCTGACATAACAAGTCGTTCCCATTGGGATCCTATAATGGTCAATCTCTGCTACTTTCTATGGAATTTAATGTTGAAATTGGGAAACAATATATGCAGCTAAAATGCAGCAAGGTCATTTTTAACACATTGAAAACAGCATCAGGATAAGCGAGGCTAATGTATTTCACCTCGGAAATTTAAAGTGACACCCTAATTTAAATGATAATGGTTAGAAAATAAGTTATAGAGAAGAAGAGCCATTCTGAGGGTTAGGGTTGGGGTTAGGAGACAATATGGATGAAAGACAATGAATAGCTAAAAGAAGCATGGCGATAGACAAGATCCTAAACACCTCGTCATTGTTTAGGATAGATAGCAAAGATGCTGCCCAACAGCTTTGGCATAGCATGCTTTAACTGCATTATGTTTAGGCTAATAGATTTTTATACATGAAATAAATACAAACTTACCTTGGTAGTAATGTCATTGGCTGAGTCAAGCCCTCAGTGGGGGAATTACAGGTGTTCAGGAGCTTAATTGGTGTAGTTGAAGTGTAAAATTTGCGATCCAGGTACTAGGTAGATCAATTTACCGTCCATCTTGCAGCTTTCGTAAATTTCATATCTTGGTGGTTGTTAGCAAGATAATCATCCAAAATAAGGGACTGCAAGTATGGGATCTAACGATATATACCCTGACCAAATGACCAAATGAAGAACAGTTGAATTGCTTCCTTTTTGAGATTTATTCATCACATATTGAAATTTTATGCTGCAAGAACTGTAAGAATAGTGATTTTTAAAGCTTGTTAACGGACTTGATACCTAAAGGAAAGTACGTATAGCTACTATAAACTTTGACGATTACCTAAGCGAACTAGGTAACCCAGATTATCTGTTAGCAAACATAATATATCATCCACCTCTGTTCTTTCTTCGTGACGAGCATTTGAGCTGATATGAAAAAACAAGCATTGAAACAACAGGGTCATGCTTCTGCCAATTGTACCACTTAACAAGCTAATTAGCATGGAATTTGCATTAACATGGAAACTGGCAGACGTCAACACTACTACTACTACCCAGCTTCTTCTTCTTATTCTTCTCATATTAGCCATGAAGTAATGTTTTAACCAAGATTATCTTTCTAGTAGAACTTCCTTTTTCTCTTTCTTTGTGATTGTGAAACTTGCCATGTTGTGTGGTGATTGTTGGTCCAATAAAAAGCTATTTAATGATGTGTTTTACAGTATCTATGGATGCATCTTGAGCGTGTTGTCTCCATTCCCATATATGTGTAAAACAAGCAAAAAAGGAAGTGATAAAGACAACACTTCACATATGAATACATCTTTAGATTACTCGTCCTGTCAGCTGTTTCAAGTTTAGCTGAAACAGTTTTAACGTTTCATGAACAAAACTGTATTAGAGGCGGAAAAACCAAGAGGGAGAGTAAAGAGAAAAAGAAAACAATAAGAGGGAGACTATGTTTAAGGCCAGAGAATCAAAGTGCTTGTATTTGCATAACCTGCATGCATGGATTTACAATACACACACGCATACACCCCATCACTGTAGTCTCTCATCACTTCTATCTCTGCCTCTTTCCAATCTCCCTAGCCTTCTTTACATCAACTCTTCTTTTTTTTCTTCCTTTTCTTGTATTTCCTCCTCTCTCCTCCTGCTCTCTGCCTATGCAAGTTGTCATTCTCTCACCATAATAGCGCTTCTGTGCCTTCATGTTGCTGGTTGTTTGCTTGAAACGTAATCTGCAGATGTAACAGAGGAAGAAATTGAGTCTAACAAATGGCTTGAAAGGCTCACGCGGCATATCAAGCCCAAACCAACAAAGGCAGACAAAACGCCCGTCTTTTTTCCTCCCCTCAACATCTGAAGTTGATATTTTCAACAGAATAGCGCGCGGCTGACGTTCCCTGAATAAAGAACGCTGCGTTCGCCGCTGTTGTGTTGTGTTACGCTGTCATTCTGACTTGAATGGGAAAGTTGAGGCCCGTTTGTTTGGTTTAGCTGTTGAGGAGAAATGGGTTTGTTTGATTAAAATTTCCTCGCGCATGTCAGGTTCAGTGGCGTCATTTGTATGGGGAAATGAAAAGAGCTGAGAATGAGGCTGTTTAAACTGCAGAATATCAGAAGACCTATCTATCTATCTATTCATCCATCCATCCGTCTGTCTGACTAATAGCAGGCCTACAATTCATTTTTTGCAACTCTGAGCACATAAAATGTATCTGAAATTAGCCTAACAGCAACTATGATTATGGTTATTACTCCACACCATGACCTACACATTACTAGCTGCTGCCTGTGTCTGCATGCGTATGTATGTATGTGTCCAGACTAGACCATGCTCCCCGCTCTTGCACGGATACTCTCTTGGTTTCACTAATGTGCGGCGATGACGTTGTTTTTCTAAATTGCCTCAAAATTCGCAAAAATCACATAACACATCCACAGAGTGTCCCATTTAGAAAGCCACGCTGCTAGCAGGCGGCTTAGGCAGAAGCTACCTCCAATCTCTCGAATGCACCTCAAATGCACTGTAATGCCATTTTGAAAAAGGGCTGTTTTGTTTAGAGAAATGGTAAATTGCTAAGAAATGGATGGATGGAAGGTAAAGTGTTAAGTAATGGATATCTCACTGTATGTTACAATGCAATGCCTGGACTCACATACACAAAAATGGGACTAATATAAACGCTACAATCAATCAATTGCCTGCATAGCTTCTTCATTTCATGTTTAGGCACTATAGAATCACCACAACCAAGAAAAAGCATCTTCTTACCTTTTTATGTTCCAGCGTGCTTCTCACTGTCACCACCATACATGAAATGCCAGCTGTTTCTGTCAGAGAGCTTAGCGTAGAAGTTTCACTCTTCTCTGTTAACTGTCCTCATCTATACATAAACCTATTCTCTTGTCTGGCACATCTCGTATGTTGAATTCACACAGGCG
Organism: Scomber scombrus; assembly: GCF_963691925.1. NCBI lineage: Eukaryota > Metazoa > Chordata > Actinopteri > Scombriformes > Scombridae > Scomber > Scomber scombrus. The sequence goes on along the minus strand of NC_084993.1, from coordinate 3,283,470 downwards.
CCTCATTCCTTCTTCCTCTCTTACACCTAACTGATTAATTAGCTGTATTCTTAATGGCGGATGACGTCACAAGCTGTATGTTGTGTTGTTGTTGTTGTTGTTGAGGTTTTCTAACTGCTGTTAACAAGCTGCTTCTAGTTTGTTTATCATCCTCGTGATTCTTTTAACCTTCTTTGTGAGTATAAGTGATTCAAATTGAAATAAAGGATGAAATAAAATCAACATGCTATCTGGAAATGATCGAGGAAGTAACGGAAAACTGCACATATCCAGCTTTTTCAATTCAATTCTGATAGTCTTCCTCAGTGTTCGATTTCTTTACTCCTGAATGCTCTCCAAGCCACGTCCACACAGAAGGATGCTTCTAGACTGAAAAATAAGTTGATTTCTATTCACACAGTCAAAATTGTTGATTTTAATTTAATTCTGTATCACTGCATGCCGTCTGTTGTCATTATTCAAGCATAACAAGAGGGAATATGGATTTAAAAATAGTATCTGGTACATTTCATAGCCATCAGTTTTTTTCATTGTAACATTTTAGTTAGCTGCTCCTTTGACCCATGAATTTCAATAGCCAGTGGGATGGAGGATGCAGAATGCAGCCTTTAATGACTGGCTGACTGTGCAACAAGCCAAGTCTTAAAGGGTTCACTGAAAGGTAGAGTGCAGCTGGAATAGGGTTGGATATTTCCCTGCAAGCATTATTCTCAGTGCTATCGTTTGAAGAAAAATGTGTTAGAGAGTGAAGACAAGCATCACCAAAAAGATTAAGCTCCTGGAAACTGACCGGTGTGTGTGTGTGTGTATTTATTTATTTTTTTAAAGCTGCAAACTTAGAAAAAACTAATGTTGAGATTGAAGGTGACGGCAGCTAACAAAACAACCTGACTCACTAATATTTCGTCTTTAAAAGGTCTCTGCAATTCTGAATCCCTTCACAAAACTTATACAAAAAGTGCATTAGCATCATATATCACATGTATTCTTACCTCACTCTTCCATTTTTATCTGTATAAACCCACTTTCCCTTTTTACGAATCAATAAAGTGGATTTATCCTTCCAGTGTGATTTAGATGTTTACACTCTGTCCCACACACCAGCACATTAAGCCCAGACACTGTACCTCGTTTCTGTATCAAATACCCAATAATCTGTAAGATTGCTGTGAGGTGACCCTCCCCTCACACCCCTTGCCCCCAGGACCTCTTGACCACCACCTCCCTCCCCCCCGCCCGCGACACAGCATGCGCTGTGGGGATCGGCCAGACCCTCCTCTCCTCATTAACCTCGTCTAATTAGATGGCAGGGAAGTCCATTGTTCGCCCTAATGAAGCCTCAATAGAAAGACAGGGCCTCGGCTGGCTCTTCTGACACTGCTGTGAAATTACAATCCCCTTTCCTCGCCGTCCCCCCCTCCCTCCTTCCCCCCCTTACTCCTTCTCCCCAGCTTGATTTCTCCTTCTCCTTCATCTCTCCCCCCTTCCACCCATTTTTTCTGTTGCGGTCATGAGTTTGGGGTTTCTTGTAGAGAGAGAGAGAGCGACCGCTGAGCTTGAGGAGTACAGTTTCGGAGCTTCAATCAGGCTGACAGAAAGATTGAGAGACAGAAGCAGAGCATTGCGAGCAAGGAAGATAATCCGTGTGATAGCTCCACACATTCCCATACTGCTAATTTTGCTCCAGCAGCAGAGCCCAGGGTAGCATTAGCTCTGCTTAGCGCCCCCAGTATGGAACCCATCCACTAATTACTTGAGCTGCCGTGGTTCGCTGAGATTTAAGTACCACCTCAATCCCATTATCTTCCATCCCTACAGCTAGCCCCTGTCGCCTGGGCCCTTTGTAGTGGAGGAGTGGAGGCTGCAGGGTTATTGATACAGGCCTCCCTTGCAGATAAGATCCACGGTGTTCTGAAGGAGGAAAGCTACTGTATGGATGAGAGGTGAGGGAGGTAGCATGGCCTCGGATCAGCGCTGTAAGGGGAAACAAAGAGTGCTGAAGGGCTGAGGGAGTGTGCGCGTACACCTATGTGAGAAAATCAAAGGTGGTGATTGGGGGGTTAAAATTGGACGGGGTATTTGGAAAGATTGTTCGCCCTCCAGTGTTTTTTTTCTTCTTTCTTTCATCCCTTTTTGGTGCTTTTCTTTTTTTGGGGGGGGTAAAGGGGATGGGGGTTTCGCTCTCTGCTCACCCCAGAGCGACTAATTACAATTCACATGTCACACACGGTTAGGAAACAGAATTAGAATATTCCAAAGGCCTGCAGGGGGTGTCATCTCGGGAGAAAGAGGGGAAAGTGTGTCTCTTTTTGCAAGGTGGAGGGGTTTTGGGTGGGTGTGTGTGTGTGTGTGTGCATGTTTTTTTATGTGCCAGTGCATGTGGCATGTGCGTAGTGGCGGTGTCTGTAAGGGAGAGGTGGGTGAGTGGGTGGCTTAGGGGCAGAGAGGGGAGGCGTTGGAGGGAGTGCGAAAAATCTACAACGCTCCCACGCTGTGCATTCCTGCCTACCACCCCCCCCCTCCTCCTCCTCCTCCTCCGCTCGCCGTCCCGCCGATATGCCCGCCACCCTTCCCTTCTTCACATGTCGGGTGTCGCCTGCTTGGCACGCCGGCACGGCTGCCTGTTAGGGTGGCGGAGGGATGGTGGTGGTGGTGATGGTGTTTTTTTCGGGGGGTGGGGAGGTGGAGGGCAATTGAGTGACATCTGCTCTGCTGAGATGAGGGGCAGGCGGGCTCCTGGCATTGGCGGCTGCGGTGTCGGAGGCGTTGGCACGAGGCTGGCCGGGTACAGCAGGGGTGGCGGCGCCGGCAGCAGGCGGTGGATGGCCTTAACGGAGAACCGTTTGCTCAAACAGCATGACATCTTCTGGAATGAAAGCACCCACACACACACATATACACACACTTCTCTCAACACACACTAGTACATGCTTCCATGCACACAAACTGGCACTCCGTCCTCCTTCCCTTGCTTTGTCACTTCCCTCTACTTGACTATTTCTCACCTCGCACTTCAGGTTTTCTCAAAGCTTCCATGTCCAGCACAGAATTACCGTTCAAAGGCGTTTTCATCTGCAGTCTACTAACGTGGACAGTGTCAGCGCGACAACCGGGTTTCATTTATGTTGCCAATTACTTTCCTCGCCGCCGACTCCCTTCCATCTCTACCTGTCTTTTTCGTCTTTTATCCTCTTTCTCTTCAGGTTTCCCCCAAACCAAACACCGTTAATGAACCATGAAGCTGACACCTGCAAGAAAGCAACAACTACATTAATGTGAGCGGCGGCAACATCCCAAATCTCTGCCTTGTCACCTGCCACCTCCCCAAAGAGAATACATAAGTAAACGGGACAAGAAGAGGGACAGGAAAGTGAGAGCACGCTGAAGGAATTGGGTTCAGTAACTTACAGTGAGATGAGGATAACTAGCTGCTCTTTGCGGTTGCTACTAATGTTTAGCTATTTTTTTAAATCATCAATAAATATATAAAAGTTATTAGTAAATAGTAATTGCACACTGGAAGACAATGGATTCAGGTTACTTTAGGGGTGACACAGAGGGGAAAAAACACAAGATGAGTGACGTTTATTAGATTGTATCTAAACGAATGTACCACTCTCCTCTGTCTTTCTCTCAGAAGTTGTTTCCCTCCTCTTTCATATCACCGCTGTTGTCGAGGCACTGTGACGCTGATGCGGTGTAAATTGATTTCCCGGAAGATGTGATGGATGAATAGAGAATGTACATCTTCATCGCTGACCCCGGCGCCGATTGCTTCTCCCTCTGCCCGCTCCGATGATTGACAAGGCTGCTAACGAGTGCCGTCGCCGGTCGTGTTATAATTTTGCTGTGTTGAAAACAGCCGAGGTTCGGTCCCAAGGTAATGAGCTTCTAGAAGAGGGGGGGGAGGAAGAGAGGAGGAGAGGAGAGGAGAGGCTCACCCCGGGAGAGGTGAAATAAAAGAGTGGGAGTAAATAAAAAAAAGGAGACAAAGCACATGAAAGTAGATTAGAAAGAAGTTGAGGTTATCATCGACTTGAGAGGGGCCGTTTCATTGTTTATCTGCTGTCTTGATGGATGTCTTTCAAGCCGGGGTTTCTTAGCTGCAATCATTTCTCAATCGCTGAGAGGCAAGAAATTTCAAAAGGCACCATAAAACGTGGTATTTGCATTGAAAGTATTTGATGTAAAAGTGCTGCGTGCTGCAGATTGCGTATCGGGGCGTGCACGCGTGTAGACACTCAAGCTCCTGTGTGTATTTTTGATCAAATCCTGTGTGTAGCCTATGTGTGGGCAAGAATGCAGTTGTTTGCATATGCATGTAGGCATGTGTAAGACTCATGTGTCTGTGCATGTGTGCATGTAATTTATTCCTCCACGTGGGGGCTGAGGGCAGGTCTCTCTCTGTTTATTTGGATGATTAGGAGGTGACAATATGTTGCTGATGATCAGGTTTATAATCAGCTACCATCACAGATTATTCTAACCTTGATTAAAGACCTGCAGTCTCCCTATCATCTCCCAGCTCCGCCTAACAAGATTGGACGACGCTCTGATTAATGCCAGAGAGCAACTAGTCATGACACAAAGGACAGGCCTGCATCACCGCGGGAGGACTCGGAGGAAACTGTCACGCATCATACTTTGTTGTCTTTCTGATTTGTCTGCTTGATACAGGACCTTTGTCTTAATTATTTTTCTTTTACAAATTAATCCGTGTGAGACTGATTCAGTTTTCATTACCGCAATAATAAGGACGGCGCTGTTGACGTCTGCCGTGATTAGATATCAAAAGGAACGTTGCGGCAGAATGTTACCGCTGTGCATCCATCTGCTAACATAACCGACGTCTCTCCCCTTTTTTTAGAATAAGTCATAAACTCGTCAGCAAACTTTCTTTTGTCTTCGCTGACAATCATTAGTGTGACATGCGAGCTCGCACGTGTGTGTTTATCTAGGGGTTTGTGTTTTCCTGGCAGAGCATTTGATTCATTATGCTGTGAGGTGTTGTTGAGGTCCCGGAGGTGTGTAGGAGAGGATTGAATGAATGACTCGCTCTCACAGGTTGTCAGATGATGAAGGCACTGATCCAGGGTCTCTGGCAATCAACCGGCTGGAGGCAGACGTAGCAGCCTCTGGCCTTTGATTAGCACTGAACAGCGCGGCCCGGCCTCGCTCTCTTTCTCTCCAGCCCTCCTCCGCCGGAGTGGGATCATCACGTAGTGTTGGCGAAAACAAACCTCCAGTTTAGCAGCAGTGTCATGCTGAGGAGGTGGTTCAGCGTGTCACAATCTGCTCCTCGGTCCCTCTCTGCAGCCACACGCTCTCATTCTCAGTCTCTGCCTCCAGCACATGCTCACTTCCTCCAACACACCAGACCTGCCATCCTCCAGCCGTCCACCAGATGCCCTCAGACTAGACTTTACCCCCCCCCCCTTTCTACACACCTGTTTCCACCTGGCCTGCTCCACCCACTCCTCACCTGCAGCTCATCCCCTCATCAGCCATTCTCTACTTATATTAGTCCACTCCTATTGTTCTGATGTGCTTCATGTGTTGCTTTCTGCCTTGTTTATGTGTTCTGATCATCTCTTAACACCTGTTACCTACGTGTTATCAGGCTTTTGATTCTTGCCTGTTTATATACATCAACTCCAACTCAGATGTCTGCATTTGGGTCCTTTTTGCACCAGCTGTGACACAGTGATCCATCAGTATTACTAAGCAAAAGTCTGTTTTTTTTCTCTCTGAATTACAATAAAGGTCAACACTTGTATCTCGCTGTCAGATAAGCGATATGCTCTTGAATTTTCATCCTGAAACATCTAAACCACGGTCCATCTCCAAATGTAATACTATCACTCCCAAACTGATTCAAAAGATCTTTTAATCCATTGACACACACATGAAATGCTATATTTCTTCCAGCACTATAAGAAACCTGGGAAAGAAACAAGTACAAACAGTGTTGTGTACTATAGTTTTTTACTCTATTTGTCTTGAGTGTTCTTATGTCCAGGTGCTCTTTGGACAAGGTGCCTTATGTTGCGCCACACTGAGCTGTGGGACGGTCTAAATGGAGCCGGTCCAGTCACTGATTGTCCCTTTCCTCTCTGATATTAAAAGCATTCTAGTGAGAATAATTTGTGTTTAGTGCCCTGCTGCGGATGTAGCCGTCCTGTTTGACCAACGAAGCTGACCTAATTCATCCTCTCCAAGTGTGTGTATGTGTGTGTGTACTTGTGTTTGTGCTAAATGCAGAATAGCTGTTGTGACTAGCTGGGCACACACAGAGCCTTGTTGTTGTTGCTGAGAGAGCCTGTGTGTGTGTGTGTGTGTGTGTGTGTGTGTGTGTGTGTGTGTGTGTTTGTTTGAGGGCCACTGAGTACGTGACCTCTCCTCCAGCATCCCCAAAGCAGCGGCACAGCGGGCGGGTAATTCATGCCAAAGCCCGGCCGCCCCGCAGCTCAGAGCACGTGCCCTCCCCTAGCTCCCCTCCCCCCCTCGCATGCCCCCTGACCCATGTCTCCGTGGCGATGGGGTGTCCCGTCACAGGGAGCACCTGGCACCTGGCCACCCCCCCCACCCCTCTCTCTTATATCCTTTTCTCTCACTATCTCCCCCTCACAGACCTCATTGGGGGGTCTATAATGAAGTTTTCACGTCTTCATTCAGGGAGCAACAAGAAGTGGTCTATGCCTGGAGCGTTGTCAAGCTGCTGCACTGACTCAGTTTGAAGGGTATTTCGGTTCTGAGAATTGACTGTACTTGTTGCAGCCATACGCAGCAAAGATTTTAAATCATTTAAAGGTAATAGAAATATATTACAAATGGGTCTTTTCTCACATATACAATTGCAGAAATGATTTAGCTTAGACTAAATTCTATTCTCTTTTGTATATTTTAAGTATGACCTGATATTCCCCATTTCTGTTCAGACAGAAGCGTTTTGTGAAATCTGCTGCCTCACTCTCCTCAAGCCATCTACAATTACGTTATACCCAAAACATGATGGATGTGGAACCTTGTCAAACCAAATCCTACACGTCTACTTTCCAGATACTTTTCATAAGAGTTTTAAAATATACTGTATATCAATATTAGTCTCAAGATAAGAGAATATATATCATCTTTAATTTCATAAAAATCTCTTAAAGTATGACCTCACCAATTTTCCAATTACCAAAGGTTATTCCTATGGCTAGTAACTATATACTGTATGAATACATTAACCTTCCCTAAAAAGTCCTTTTGAGATGCTTTGGACTACAAACTACTATATTCATCTTTTTATAGTGGTGCCTTCAATGACCATGTTGTTTTCTTGTTAGCATTAGGGAAAGGCAGACACAAAGAAATCACTGTTTTTGGTTAGAAAACTTCTACTCGTTCAAACTCAACAGTGAATGGAGGAGGCAGTGACCATCAGAGCTACATCACAGCTGCAGTTTGGCCCACAAACTTCGACTGTTGAATTTATTTTAGATAAAGTCTGTTAAGAGTGTTTTGAGCATCAGGTGCACCAAAAAGCTTAACCTAACATTTTGTGTGCTTTTACAAGATAATGTTGCAGTCATATATAGGAAAATCAAGTTTGTATATGAAAATAAGCCTCAGGAAAGATATATTATGCTGATGACTACTTACTTTGTCTCTGCTGGGGAACATATTCACCATCTCCGTTCCGTAAACACAACAGCAGCTTTAGATGAAACCACGTGCAGTTCATTCCGGTTGTTAAACGATTTACCCCTGTAGACCGATACGAAACTCTGCTACATTTTCTCTAGTCATAGGGCATTCATTTAGAAAATAACTGCACATTTCTACTACATAGGTGACCTAGTTTAAATTAATCGTATTTACAGCAGAGTTACTCTTTAAATCTATTATTGTTAGTGTTAAACTTTTTGACCTTATCCCCACAAACCATTATAACATCATCAGTAACAAGATGCTGAATCAAAACTAATGATTTGTTATTCTAAGTGCCACCTGGTTTTCCCCATAGAGGGAAAACAATCAGCCATGCCCCTCCTGTTACCATTTCTCTACAGTTTTATTCCTCCCTCTCTTCCTTTTTGCCTCCACCTCCAGGAATGACATCACACGGCCACTGACTCAGCGAATCACTCTGCTCTTGTCTCTTCTCTCTCCTTATTACATGCCGATTAGCTGCACAAAGTGGTATAAAAAGGTGTCTAATGCAATTACCCTAGTTAGGACGTTTTAATAGTGTGCTGCGCCTCAGAGATGCATGTGCCAGCCAGCCACTGACATTAAATCAATAATCAGCCTGTCACGCCTGCTTGTTAATTCAGCGCTTTGCATTTTATTTCCCAACATGGTAAGATTGATTATTGGTAGCAGGGGTTTTGAAGTGGGGCAGGGTTTATAATGATATGTGTAATGGAGTATGGGGCCGTGTTGCTTTAATTTGCATGGTAGGTCCTAACTGAGATTTCATCTGTGGGATACTTGCAGCCTCTAATTTGTTCAGATAAATTGCTATTTGAAAGAAAAGTAGTTTTTATAGAGTGTGGGAATGTCTCTCCATGCGTGCGTGTGTGTGTGTGTGTGTGTGTGTAGGGTAGAAAAAGAATGAGTCATGACTTCCTATGTTTCTGTGTCTTTATTTTTAAAGTCCCAACCACAGTCAAAATGCATTAAACAGCACTCATTTCAAGATGATCTTCTTTATTACGCCCTAAAAAGGGGTAATTATGACTCTTAACACTTTGGCATCCCATCCCCCTGAATCTTTTCTCTCACTGTCAAAAAGGGGTTAAAAGTCAATTGCTGCTCTTTTCCTTTCGGGAACCACATAGATTAAAAGAGATAGTCTACAAAGTCAAAAATAGTGGGAATTTCAAAACTGTAATTCAGCTCATGCAGTCATGTAGGATAAGAAACACCAAAAATACTATTGTGGTGTGAATGGGAAGTAGTTTATATGATAAATCCTTGTAGATAAGTAAATGTAGCAATACAACAATGCATAAATGCTACATTAAATGCTACATATCCTGACTTGTGGTGCCAATGAGGAAACCTCTCACATCCTTACAACTACACTCTCACATTGTGTCATACAGGCTTTCTATTAAAGAGTTAAAGTTTGTTGCACAACTTCACCGACTTGCAAGATGCATGAAGAAGGAAAAGCAGTCATGAAGCGTTGTATGTTGACTTCTATTAAGGTCACAAACTGAAACCCTTGTTCATAATCTGAGTGTTACTAGAATTTGGCAATTTAGAAATGTGTTGTTTCCAAGCCAACATTGTGGCTTTAGTGGCTTTAGTGACACATCATTGAAATTCAAGACATAATTTACTCAACTATTTTGACTGTTATCAGCGTAAAACAACATGACCACCCAAATATTCCCCTAACATAAGTAAACATAGTCCCTGAAGACAGCCGGCTAACACCTTCCCATCTCCCACAGGAGGCATGAGTCACAGGGCGCCCTCGGTGGACCTGCATCATTGTGCCCTATTAGTCCTAATTAGGCCTCTATTAAGGAGAACGACTCACTGTTCCAACACATGTTAGCCAGCCACTGAGAACACATGATCCTTGGCCTCATGGTCAAAGTGACCAGCCCTTGCGGGGAGACTCCATTTATGCACAGACACAGCCCGGCATTCCCCAACAAACCCTCCTCCCTCCAACTATAAAACTCATACTAACATACTAACATTTGCTGCTCAGCTAATGCATACTTTTTAAATACTGAAAGCTAAGAAAAGGGAGCACATTTACTCATCATTTATCATTTTATAACTCAAATGGAAGGTGCAAAACAACCTGCTCAACCTTGGAGGAATGGCATGGAAATCAAGATGAGGCTTTCATGAATGTGACAAAGTCTCAACGCTCCAGCCCCTCCCCCAATGCATAAAGGATAAGTTTTGCCCGTGCGATTCAAGGTTGTGAATAATGTGTTTTCACTAAACATTTTAATTAAAAACATCCGTATATGGCAATTCAAAGAATTATGGTGCTGCTTTCTCATCCCCCCCCCCCCCCCCCCCTACCTTCTAAGCAAAAGTAATTCTACTGCGATGCAATGATGCTTCAGTTTCCTTCAAGGAGATCGCTGAAAGCAGTATTAATCATTGTCTGGTGTTGGCCCACCTTCCCTGGGTGTTTTGCATCCTGCGACATCACTTTCAAAGTCTACCTCCAAACTGGGGAGAGTGACAAAGTGGTTCTAAAAGACGAGCGGCGCCAAGCATATGGCAGGGGGGACGGCCATACTCCAAAGCCAATCCTGCGGAGAAGATGAAGAAAGGGATGGGGGGAGGGAGTCGGGGAGACGATGCAGAAATGAAGATTATCATCTAGAAGAGGCACCTCTTGTGTTTTATTTTTTTTCAAACTTTACTTTTTGCCCAAATCCTTACTAACTTGTCTCATTCTTGCGTGTGACTAAAAGTTCACTCACTGCAAAGAAAGATTAAAAAAAAGAAACAAAAACAAGCAATTGTACCTAATAATTCTATTTTCCACAGCTTTAGTTGTGAAGTGGGAGAATTGTGGTAATAAAGCACGGCTCTCTGACCTGCATACACACATTAATAAATCAAACATTGATTCGGTGCTAAGTACCTGGCGAGTGTTTGCCTCACAAACAAATGAATGCCTCGCCATGTCCCTGTTTCCTGGCTGCCTGTGATTGGTTCTGACAGATATTCAGGCTTTTGGTGGAGTAATTAGAGAGCCTCAGGGTGTGAGCCGAGAAGAGGCCTTCAGCGCTGGGTTACTTCACAGCCTTTCCTCTCCCTCTCAGGTAATTGCTAGCAGCTGCACAGCCAGGGAACTGAGCCTAAAAGAGCCTTGCATCGATTCCCCCCCCCCCCCCTCACCACCACCACCTCCATCCTCTTCCTCCTCCTCCTCGCCATCACAGCCTCCCTGATGCCTCAGATCCCACCAACCACTCAGAAGTACCTGATGCTGCAACACGCCGGAGCCACTGCTGACAAGTACCCTAGTGACTGCAACCAAGTAAACATTACAAATGTTGTTTACCTACAGTGTCCTAAAGGGGTAAAGACATGGAGTTAGAGAGGAAAGAGGAAAGAAAAAAGCGGTTTCTTACGTTGTTTTTGTACAAAAATGATATTCACTCCCACCTCAATTGCTCTAGAGAGAGAGAGAAAGGGTGGTAGAGAGTATGTCTGACCAAGCGTTCACCACCACCTACAGCTTCATCCAGGTCTGTGGAGCCTCGAAGCACTTATGTTCCCTGCCTTGCTTTCTTAATTCTTCTTTCACTCTGTGTTCACCTTATCATTGATCTGCAGGAGCTCACCTTGCCAAATATAGCCAAAAGACTTCAGGGTGGATGGGTGGGAGCGCGGCCAGAATAATAACTTTTTTTAGGTCTGTTTGTCAGTTCCACAATCTTTTTAAAAGTTAGAAAATGAGCTACGGAGAGAGAGAGAGAGAGGGGGAGAGAGAGCGAGAGAGCAACATTTGGTCAAGGTTAGATGAAAACTTTGGTTGAGGTTTGGCAACTAAAACATTTAGTGGAAACGGTCTTGAGCTGAATAAGAAATATGTTCCTTGAAAATTAAAAATTAACTGAGAAACTTCTTTGCATGACCCTGGAGTTCAACCAAGGTCTGCGCACTGGTTGATCAATTCCACCCTTTCCACCTCCGCACCCTGCTATCGTCTTCATGTATTCCTTTTCTGTGGGTGGGTTGCTACATATCTTGTATTTCACACTCATTTCACAGGCGAGATTGATCATTCTTGCTGGTAGGCACTTGTGCTTTGTTACATATCTATTTCCAGGCGATCATTTGGATGATTGTTCAAGGCAGACCTTTGCTTTTAAGAGTCATTGACAAAGGCATATTTTGTGGGTGAAATATTCATTTTAAAGGGAGTAATTAGACACATGCACATTTAGACCCTTCAGAATTTCACCCCATGAGGAACAAAAAGGCAGTATGAGCACTATTAGCCGTTGAATACACCTTTTCTTTCCACAGGAACCTGCCATTACTGTCCATCACCCTCTTTTTGATACATGTGCTTTCAGCAGGTTGGACAGGCAGTTGGCAGGTTAAGACTGAAAGGAACATAGGTCAGGGTTTCATTTAGTTAACCATATGAATACAGTTTGTCACACGAGAGGACACTTCCCTCTCTCATTTGTCAAGTTATCCACATAATCTAAAAGAAACTGCTAACAATCATTTCCTCTATAAATTGGCCCAGTTCCTTTGTCAGAGCAGCATGAGTTTCTTGTCAATTCAAGCCATCATTTCATTTGCATCACTGACATATCAAAGAAACTAGTGAATCCATATCGTCTTTGTACTGTGATACATGAAATAGCCAACATAATAATAAAGAGAAGAAAAAGGAGCGCGTTGAAAAGTTGTGACAGCACAAAACCCAAAGAAGTGACGGATGGATGGAAACATGATCTTTATAGTCTCAGAACACCAACTGTATGTTCTAAGCTTTTCCTTGTTCACTCAAGAGAAGGTATTTTGCAGATTTTCAGGTCTATTTTGATTCTGGGGCTGTGCTGGAATATCTTTGCATGAATTCAAGTTAAAAAAACAACAACACATTTATCTTTTACTGGCCATTTATGCAGCCGCTCAGTTTGGCCTCTGTCTGGAACTGGTCGTTTTAGCTCCTGTCTGTTTGTCAGTCTGGATAAAACTGACAAACTGTACTCAAATATGTCTGAAGCGCTCTGTTGTAGCAGTTAAACATGGAGGCACATCTTTATGCAGAGCAATCTTGTGGGAGTCATAAGTCCAGTCATTCCTCTGCATGCTGGAATAATGACTAAGGAATACGAGACCGTTTTACAGGTGCACCCCGTGGCTCAAGTGCTTTTCATTCATGAAGTTTCCATATTTCAAGATGATAATGCCCCATGTTCACACCAGCGAGCGGATTCATGAACAGCAGGGGAAAGTCAAATGCCTTTTTATATCCTCCTGAATCACCACATCTAAACATTACAGAGCCTTTATAGAAACATATTTCCACCTCCAGTGAGCTGGAATGCCAAGAAGGTCAGGAAGTAGTTGTACACTGTTTTTTTTGTTTGTTTATTAATGACTCTTTACCCACTTACAGGAGTTTTTTTTTTTTATCTTTGCTGTATTGTATATTACCACACATAACTTAAAGAGAATATTCAGAGCCTCCTACTTTACTGAGGGCAGCGTCTAACAGTTTAGAGACATTGAAGTCTGGCTCAATGCATTCATCCTGCAACTGACAACAAGATAGAAAGTGACAGAATGCATTCCTGAGAACACCCAAATACATGAAGACGAACGTTCAGATTGGCTTACAGTATTTACATGCTCAGTGGTACGGCACATCAAAAATATAAATTTTCTTGACGTGCAATAAAACAAACCCTAAGGGCCTCGGGAAGAAATAAAAAAATAAAAATCACACATCATCTCCTTCAAAAAAGATGACAAGCAAAGACAAAGCTGAATTGGATAACAGAGACTTAAATGACAACAAGCCATAGACGAGTGTTATATACGGTACCGACAACAAAATGCTTAAATGACAAGCAAAGGCAGCACAGTGAAATGCTTCAACTCACATAAACCCATCACCACAGAAGCATGAATCCTTGTAGAAATGGAAGAAAAGTGACATTTCATTGTAAAGCTTATCATTGAGGGAGAATGTCCGTCGCCAAGCTCGACGCATTCCCCTGCAGAGGGATAGTATGGATTACACTTCTCTTTTAACACAAAAGGTTATTGTTTTGTATCAGTGAAACATTGCTGAATGGACTCTTTCTCTTATTTTAATTAGCATCGCAGTCTCGTCATAATGTCACCACTTTTCCCTTTGTCTCCCAAGTGGCACCCCTTCTCTTTTCCTTTAAAAAATGTTTTTCTTTCTCGCACCCTTGGCGGGGAAGCCTGTGAAAGGCTGAGACAGGGGATTTTTTTCAGGGAGGAAATATTGTCGTAAAATAACAGCGGGGGCAGGTGTTTTGTTTGAGCGGTCCTCTTTGGCATTTCTCAGGCACTGAAGAACACCACTGCAATTATAAGCGACAATGGCAGTGCAGACACAGGTATAGATTCATTACCTTTAACAACCTCGGGCTTCTTTCTTGAGATCCTATCACTTGATCCTTTTCTTTTCATTCACTCCCCCCTTTTTCTTTTGCACTCATGTACGCTAATGTATACACAAAACACAGCACAACACAGAAGAGATAGATCCTACTCTGCTACAAACAGCATAGATGCATGCAGTTATAAATGCCTCTGCAACCAGATGTTCACTTACCATAAATCCATAAGAGACAGGAAATCAGTTACAGTGGCGGCTCACCATGCAAGGAACCATCATTGGCATGTGGCAACAAGTCTAAAGGAGATGTATCATGCACATTTGAGTCTTTTTTTTTTCACTTTTAAATTTTTTTTTTATTCTGAGGCTCTGCTGGAATATCTTCTGCAAACAACTCCAAGAGATGCTCCTCGGCAGACGTCAACAAAGACTTTGTAACTGTCAGCCATTTGTGGAGATGCATTCACAGTCTTCCCTTTATGTTTTGACCTTTAAGCCTTTTTAAAGCGCTTTACAAATAAAGTTTGATTGGATTGGATTTTTTTTTGTCACCCAAAAAGACCAATCTCAGATTTGACTAAATCTGATTAATTTCCCCCCGAAGGTATAGTTGCATTTATAAATGTTTGCAGTGATAAAATTCTAATCTGTGGTCCAGCAGGGCTCTGTCAAGGGCAGGATTAGTGATTTGTTCCCCTCAATGGGGTCACTTATATCTAAAATGTGCATGACAATGACAGCGCTTTGGATAAACATTACCCATGAAATATCATGTTATGTGCACGTGCTGTTAAGGCAACGTTTGCAAAAATTGTAAATGTAAGTCACTTGACACCTTTCAGAATGGTTTTATTTTTCAATTAAAACAGCTGCAAAGATGCAACATATTCAGTCACAGCTAGAAAAGCTTTTATTGGACAAATATATTTGGCTACTTGATCCAGAATCCAATACAAACATTGAATACATCTCAAAATGACCCATGAGTCATCGTGGCAGTGCATTTTGGGATAAAGAGAGCAAAGAGCAGCAGACTAGAAGCCTGCAGATAGCTGTTATCACATCCAACCTCACTCCTCGTTGCCTCCTGGCTATCCAGTGAAACATTTAAAGGTGAAATGAGTTCAAACAACATTTTATTTCCTCTTGATTTCATTTTACTTAAAGACCGGAGGGTGAGGTTTAGGGTTTGAGCTAGCAGGGGGTTAAATCATTCTCCTCAGAACCAGAAAGTGTCTCGAGAGGTCAGATACAATGAAGAGATGAGATGGCTTTGAGGCAGGACACAGCTCTATTTGGCTTGAGGTTGCAGCTTTTCGACCACTCTGTATTCACCCTCATTTAGTTGCTCTACATCACTCTTTCTGAAAATGAAGTCTTGGTCTTATCTGCGCCGATGTCGAATGAGTAGCGTTCCTCCTGAGAGTGAGAGCATCTGACAGTGCAGAGAACAGCTGATTCTATTCTGAGAACAAGTTTTTCTCTTTATCTCTGATGCTGGTTGAGTGACGGTTTGAGTGGCAGACACACAGGCAGGTTGATAAACTGTAACCCCAAACTTTCTACTGCTCTATACAGCTGAATTTTTATAAAAGCTGTTTGTATGAGTACTTTACTGAATGTGCATTATTGTGTTGCCATGCATGGCATAAAATCCTGTTGGCAGTGGGAGGAAAGTGTGGGTTGCAAAACGTAGGCTTCAAATCAACCACTTTTATCACAAATTGTTGAAGTAAAAAAGGATGGAAAGTCCAATAACTATTCTTTTTTTTCATTCCTGGATGCAAATGTGTGGGGCTTATTTATTTTTTGGTGCCTGGTTATACTTTATTTTGATGAGCTGCACTTAAAATGCAATAATGAAATCAAATAAAATGGTAATATGTTGAAAAATACTGTATTTCAACTCTATCGCCAGACAAAAAGGTTGATTATGGATGTTTCTGCAAAACCCTAAATTATGTAAAATACTATTTCTTCTCTGAAATATCTGTGTTAATATCACAACTACTGAATGGTTCATGTTTAGAAAAGGTAGCTATAGCGGTTTTGCTCTGGTCTCCATCATGAGTCAGATGCTATATATCTATCTATCATCCTGTCCGGACATTTTTTAATGCACCCAACTCAACCCGAATCTTGCATAACAGGCAAACAGACACAGACCATTAGGTCAACAGACATTCAGCCTTCTGTCTCTGTTTACCCTGCAACAACAAGACAATTGGGAGGTCAAAGGTCAAACGGCTGTCTAGGGGCCAACCGTGGGTCTGGGAAGGGGCATTCATTTCAACACCACCCGCTTAAAGAAAAATGATATCTGCTGAGAGCGCTAAACTGCCCCTGTGGCTCCATGTTAGTGTGACAGGTCATTATTAAGTAAGAAGTAAATAAACAAATCTCATGCAGACAATCTGTAGATTTAAAAAAAGGCTTTATGAAAAACCTGAGCAATTAACAAGCAACGCATAGCTCTGTAACACAATCACCCACCTCTGAGATATTTTTAGTCTTAAAGCACAGAGTAATTAGTAGCTAAATCCTGTATAACACCACAGTCACAAATGATACTTCCTTGCCCAAACAATAGCTTAATGATGGCCACACACATTTTCTCCAGCCTCCTAAAACAAGCCATGACAATATGAATAATCACATATTGTAATTATGGACCCTGAATGAAAAGGAAATGAATAACAGTAGTGTGTTAACTTGTTCAATTACCTTTTTAAAGGGGCAAATATTTGATTAGAAACAGCAAACTGGTGGCAAGACCTGACTTTTCATCAATACCTTCAGTATCTGAGGAATATCTTTTTTATTCACATATTTGTTATTTGATGATCCTGCAGCACTTAAAATGATCGCAAGCTCTGATGCATTTAATCAACATGAAGACAGAGTTTGATGGAGATCATTCGAGTCCAAAGGTCTGCCTCATACTGCCCAAACAATTACTCTGTCACCCTGAAATGATGATAAACAGTATGTGACCGTGAATGTAATAAAGAAGGTCTACACATGTGAACCAGGCAGGTACAATAGGACATGAACCATCAGAGCTCAGATCTAGAGATCACAAGGTCAGTGAGGGTGGTGAGGAACAGCTGGTGGTTGTCAAAGGCGGCAGACATCCTCAGGACACTGGTTTCCCATCCTCAGGTCACACAAGCCTCCAGTTTTTATTCCGAAGCTGTTCCCACTGATACGTTCTCACTTGTTCTGTTTTAAGTGTGGCTGTCATGTTTCACTGGAATGAACATCTGCATACAGCTGGGCTGTGATGGCACATGGTTAAAGTGTTACTCTAACCACCTTTTGTGCTTTATCCTATTCTAGTAGCTCAGAGTTTCTCTTCCTGTTCCATTATACAGAGTGAAAATGTTTTCCAGGGTTATTAGCTACACATAAAACTACCCTTAAGGCTCTTAAAGCTTGTTTTTCCCCCCAAAATACAAACTGCTCATTCTGATTTCTGATGAAATTGTAACATTAAAATTGACACAATAAAAAATAATATCTTTAGTGAGTAGTTTTGAAGCTACTATGCTTTTGTTCTTTTCTAGCCACATGTGACTGCCTGTCTTCATATAATAATACTTTGCAAAATAACAGGTGAAAGTTGATATTAAAAATGTAATATATACTAATTAAGGATCAAATGTTGTGATTAAAACATGCTTTGGTTGCTGATTTTGAAGTGCATGCTCTGTAAAGAAGGACTGGGAGGCAAACACATAATTAGCTCAAATAATCTTTCATCAGAGGCAAACAGTATGATGGACAATAGAGTTAAGGTCAAATGTAAAGCGTAGCATTATGATTTAAGAATCACTGATCAAGCATACTGAAAGAAAGAAAAACTACAACAATTTTTTATTTTTTTAAATCGAGACATTTGCCGTAATTTTCCAAGATATAATCCTTTTTGTTTATATTAATGCTTGTTAAAATGATTCCTTTTGACTTTAATAACAGTTATATCTCTCAGAGTAAACTGTATGTGCTGTTGGTTGACATGTGTGTCCTGCTGGTCTGTTTTTAGCTCAGCATGATGGGTAAAACACTCCCTGTGACCGCTAACCGCAGAGAAAGAAGAAAAAAAAACATTTGTTGTCACCCCTGATTCCCACTGAATGTGGCACCAGTGGTGCAAACAGCCCCGCTTGTTATCCAATTGTGCCTCTGCCAGGTATGGCAGGCAGAGTAGTGTTTGGGAAGTTGACTTGAAGTCCCGAAAAGCAGCCTCTCTGTGACAGCCTGTCAATCACCATCTATGGCGGCTTGCCTGGCGCAGCGCTCTTACACACTCTGCCAACATCGATGGTTCAAACTGTCGTGCGCTGCTAGTTTGTCCTTGCTGAGATGTCTGTCATTTGCTCGCAACCGTCTCCTGTCAAACTTTTATTTTCAGCTTCCCCTTCTGTTTATTAGCCCCTGTTGCACTGTAAATCTCTCTCTATCGCTCTCCTAGACCTTTCAACCCAGTTTACCCGAGCACCTTCTCAACTAACAACTCCACAACATCGAGGCGCACGCCGTGAACCCCTTCCTATCAATTACTATCAATCTTCGCTGGCCAATTACAAGCCAATGACACCATTATCACTTCAAAAACAGACAAAAAGAGAGTGAGAAAGGAAGGGATGGAGGGAGGGAGGTAGAGGGGAGGGATCCAGCCTGTAATTAGTGGTCCTAACTGGAAGAGAGAACAGGGGGCCACATGGTTAGGGCATCTGTGGCCGAGCACACACACACACATACACACACAGTCCCGCTGGCGTCTGGGGGTCCGGCGGTGTCAGACCTACTCTGGGCCAGCGGCCAGCGCCTCTGTCCCTGTCATGTGGGCCCGTTAATGAGGAAGCCACATATGGACTAGGGACCCTCGTTAGGCAGGCGGGCAGGGAGACACACACTCACACACACATGCCATAATGTGGGAGGAAACACACATGTGAATGCACACACACACACACACACACACACACACACACAAACAGGTGCAGGTGAGGGCACACGCACAGATTGACGGACACGAGGCAGCGCGAGCAGGCTGGGGGCAGAGAAGGAACATGCTGTCATCGACGACATGAGGCCTGCACCAGACGGGCCGCATACAAACACACACTCTCTATCACACACACACACACACACACACACACACACACACACACACACACACACACACACACACACACACACACACACACTCCTGTAGGTCTATCTCATGAGTGCTCACTCAAACACACACAATACTACTGGCCTCGGAGCAACACAAGCTCCCCCTTGTTAATGAACTGAACTGACTAGAGAGCCACGCTGAGAGCAGACCAACTACTGTACTTTAGGGAGGCCAGTTGGATCAAGTAGCTGGATACTGTGGAGCCTCGTTCAAATCCAAGTTAAAATTGTTCCAGGTTACTGTAAATGATGGTTGAAGTCATAATCCTTGACTCTTTTTACACAAAATAAACTGTAATGTTAGCAGAAGTGAATCATCTTACACACCCAGTTGTTCAAAGTGTCTATCTTTGCTCCTAAATAGAGTTTTGGTAAAATATGAATAATAAATTTAGCAGGCTTTGCCCTTTAGCCTTTCGTACATATGGTGTATTATTTTCCTTTTTTTTTTATTTTTTTACACCATTTTTTTCAACTGAAAACACTTTTTTTACCCAGATTTCATGCTTTGCTTGCTGCTGCAAAAATGTAGAAAATCAAGTTATAGAAAGTAAGGACGTGATGAAAGTGAGGAACTGGGATTTGAGAAACCCATAATTCATGATATTGCATCAACCATTTTCCAACATGCAGAGTATGTTATGTATATTTTGTATGTTATTGCATTTCTATGTGAAGGGGCTGCTATGTACTGTATTGTTTTTTCTATCTTCTTGCCCAGGAACTGCAGATGTAAATTAGCTATGTAGCTAAGCCCCATTAGTTATGTTGTGCGTGGCCACTGTTAAATAAACAAATAAACTCAACTATACTCACATTTTGATCCATTTTAAATCAGACTTTTTAATTTTAAAAGATATTTCCAGTTTATTTCAACTTGGATCTCACTTTCTTTTAATGTTTGGACATAGAAAACAATTCCCAACCTGTCCCAAGATGATGATTTAAGGGATAATACAGGAATGTGTGAAACACTTGATGCTTTGACATATTTAGGTCTCTGAAAATCCTCAAATTAAACAATCTGGGGGGAAAAACTTTTTGATTGAGCTGCCAACAAACTGTCTTCATATTAATAATGCCATAACCTGTGAAAAAAATGATTGCAAATAGATAACACTTCATTTTAAGTGGTCACAAGACAAAAACTGCTGTGACCCACTGGGTTAGGATAACACTGAACTCACCAAGGGAAATGCAAAGAACTACGAGCTTGGCAGCAATGCTTAAAAAGCTCAAACCAACAAAAGAGTTATGTTTTAATATTCAAAATAAACCCAAATAAATTCCCAGATTTGATTTTGAAAAAAAACAACAAAAATAATGAGCCCCTATGCAAAGTAAATGATGATGTTTTGTGTATTCAGCAACAGCAACAGGGGTTTATTTGGAATTAGCAGA